>NW_026114643.1:0-200279 GCF_025201925.1 Gopherus flavomarginatus | reverse complement strand
GGGCCCAGGGGTTGGGCCCATGGAGCTCGGGTGGGGGCCCCCGGGGGTTATGCCCATGAAGCTGGGGTTGGGGCCCCCAGGGATTAGGTACCCTGGAGCTATCTTTCGGGCGCTTCCAGGGGGGCCTATCATCAGCTTTGTCCCAGATTTGGACCTTAGCGTCCAAAAATATGGTGGTATAGTTTGAAAACCTCAAAGCTAGTAAGCTTGGACCTGGTACCTGCTGGCCACCACCCAAAAAATTAGCTAGTGTTTTGGGGCACTCGGTTGTCCCTCTGAAAAACCTCCCTGGGGACCCCAAGGACCCAAAATCCCTGAGTCTCACAACAAAGGGAAATAATCCTTTTTCCTTCCACCCTCCAGGGCTCCTGGAGAGATACACAGACACAAGCTCTGTGAAACTACAAGAAAAGAGACTCCCCCTCGCTGTTCCCAACCTGTGAAACAAAAAGTACTTTCCTATCCCAGAGGGAAGCAAAATCAGGCTAGCAATCCAACACACAGATCTTCCCCTTGATTTTCCTCCCACAATTCTGGGAGTCCAGACTCAATTTCCCTGAAGTAAAAGAAAAACTCCAACAGGTCTTAAAAGAAAGCTTTAAATAAAAGAAAGAAAAATACATACAATAGTCTCTCTGTATTAAGATGATACAATACAGGGTAAAATTGCTTAAAGAATATTGAATAAACAGCCTTATTCAAAAAGAATTACAAATCAAGCCTCAGCACTATATTCATGCAAATACCAAAGAAAAGAAACCATAGAAATACTATCGTGATTCTCTTTGTCCTTCACACTTAGAAACAGAAGACTAGAAAGTAGAAAAGCTTCTCCAAAGCTCAGAGAAAGCAGGGCAGGCAGACAAAGACTCAGACACAACTCCCTCCACCCAGAGTTGAAAAAATCCGTTTCCTGATTGGTCCTCTGGTCAGGTGCTTCAGGTGAAGAGACATTAACCCTTAGCTATCTGTTTATGACACGCCCCCCAAATTGCAGACAGTGGGGAAGCTCACTGGCGGCGATTTCCTTCTAGAACTTTAAAATAAACAGATTAATACAACACATGCACCTTTACATATACCCCTAAGTATATAACTAACAGACTTCTACATTTTTAAGAACACTTTTTAACTACTGAATTCTGGGAAACTCTCACGGGAGAGTGCATCAGCTACTTTGTTAGAAGCTCCTGTGATGTGCTGAATTTCAAAATCAAAATCGTGGAGAGCTAAACTCCAACGAAGAAGTTTCTTGTTGTTCCCCTTGGCAGTATGAAGCCACTTTAGTGCAGCATGGTCAGTTTGTAGTTGAACCGCCGTCCCCAAACATATGGGCGTAGCTTTTCCAGGGCGTACACAATGGCATAGCATTCCTTTTCACTGACTGACCAGTGACTTTCCCTCTCAGACAGTTTCTTGCTGAGAAACACGACAGGATGGAAGTTGTGATCTGTTGCTTCCTGCATGAGCACTGCTCCTATACCACGCTCAGATGCATCTGTGGTTACTAGGAATGGCTTGTCAAAGTCCGGGGCCCTGAGCACAGGGTCAGACATGAGCGTTGCCTTAAGTTGGGTAAAGGCCTTTTGACACTCATCAGTCCACTTAACTGCATTTGGCTGGGTCTTTTTGGTCAGGTCGGTCAGTGGGGCAGCGATTTGGCTGTAGTATCCGGCCAAGCCTAAGAAGGATTGGACCTGTTTTTTGACCTTGGGACAGGCCACTTTTGGATAGCATCCACCTTGGCCTGTAGGGGGTTTATGGTTCCTCGACCCACCTGGTGCCCCAGGTAAGTCACTCTGTTTTGGCCTATTTGACACTTTTTGGCCTTAACAGTTAGTCCTGCCTGCCTGATGCGCTTAAAGACCTTTCCAGGTGTAGTAGGTGTTCGGGCCAGGGAGTCTGAAAAAATGGCCACATCATCAAGGTAGGCAACTGCAAATTCTCCCAGTCCAGCTAGTAGACCATCTACCAGCCTCTGGAAAGGTGGCGGGTGCATTTCGAAGGCCGAAAGGAAGGACATTGAATTCATACACCCCCGCATGGGTGACGAATGCTGACCTCTCCTTGGCAGGTTCATCTAGCGGTACTTGCCAGTACCCCTTGGTTAAGTCTATTGTAGAGATGAACTGGGCACGTCCCAACTTTTCCAATAGCTCATCGGTGCGTGGCATTGGATAGTTGTCCGGACGAGTTACCGCATTTAGCTTACGGTAGTCCACGCAAAAGCGTATTTCCCCATCTGGTTTGGGTACCAGAACCACTGGAGATGCCCATGCACTGGTAGATGAGCGGATTATACCCATCTGTAGCATGTTCTGGATCTCCCGTTCTATAGCAGCTTGGGCATGAGGAGGACACCCGGTAGGGTGGGGGTTCTGATTGGGTGAGCATTACCTGTATCAATGGAGTGGTATGCCCGTTCAGTCCGTCCTGGGGTGGCTGAGAACAATGGGGAGAAGCTAGTGCACAGCTCCTTGATTTGTTGCCGCTGCAGACGTTCCAGGGTGGTTGAGAGGTTCACCTCTTCCACGCCACTGTCTTTTTTCCCGTCGTAGTAGACACCGTCAGGCCACTCAGCATCCTCTCCCTGGACTGTAAACTGACAAACCTGTAAGTCTCTGGAATAGAAAGCTTGAGAGAATTAACATGGTACACTTTAGGCTTTAGTGAGGAATTGGGAAATGCTATGAGGTAGTTTACAGCTCCCAGGCGCTCTTGGACCGTGAATGGCCCTTCCCATGATGCTTCCATCTTATGGGCCTGTTGCGCCTTCAAGACCATAACCTGGTCTCCTACCTTGAAGGAACGTTCTCTGGCATGTCTGTCATACCAGGCCTTTTGCTCTTCTTGAGCATCCTTTAGGTTCTCTCTAGCAAGGGCTAAAGAGTGTCGGAGGGTGCTTTGTAGGTTGCTTACAAAGTCCAGAATGTTAGTTCCTGGAGAAGGCGTAAACCCCTCCCATTGCTGCTTCACCAACTGTAATGGCCCCTTAACCTCGTGACCATACACAAGTTCAATGGTGAAAACCCTAAACTGGGATGTGGTACAGCCCTGTAGGCAAACAGCAACTGCTGCAACACTAGGTCCCAATTATTGGAGAATTCGTTGATGAATTTTCGTATCATGGCCCCCAAAGTTCCATTGAACCTTTCCACCAGGCCATTGGTTTGATGGTGGTACGGGTGGCAACCAAGTGATTCACCCCATGAGTTTCCCACAGTTTTTCCATGGTCCCTGCCAGGAAATTAGACCCTGAATCTGTAAGGATGTCGGAGGGCCAACCTACCCTGGCAAAGATGTCTGTTAGGGCCAGGCACACAGTGTTAGCCCTGGTGTTGCCTAGAGCTACTGCTTCTGGCCATCGGGTAGCAAAGTCCACTAAAGTCAGTACGTACTGCTTTCCTCTGGGCGTCTTTTTTGGGAAAGGGCCCAGAATATCCACAGCTACTCGCTGAAATGGGACCTCAATTATGGGGAGTGGCTGGAGAGGGGCCTTGACCTGGTCTGAGGCTTTCCCACTCTTTGGCATACCTCACAAGACCGGACATACTTGGCAACGTCCTTGCCCATCCCTCCCAGTGGAAGGACTTTCCCCAACCGGTCCTTGGTTCTGTTCACCCAGCATGGCCACTGGGATGATCATGGGCTAAGCTTAAGAGCTTCTCCCGGTACTTAGTTGGAACCACCAACTGTTTTTGCAGCTGCCATTCTTCCCGGTGTCCACCAGAAAGAATTTCCTTGTATAAAAGTCCTTGGTTTATAACAAACCGGGATCGATTAGAAGAGCTGAGAGGCGGTGGGGTGCTCCGTGCCGCCGCCCAAGCTTTCTGAAGGCTGTCATCCGCTTCCTGCTCAGCCTGGAACTGTTCCCTTGAGGCTGGGGTCACCAGTTCCTTCCTCAGACTGTGGACTTGGGCTTGGTCCCTCTGAAGCGATGTAGGTGATGGGGTTGTTTCCGTTGCTGGTGAACCGCTCTCCGCTGGTGCACCTGAGGGTATTTCAGGCTCTGGCTGAGCCTTTTGGGTATGGCTGTGTTTTGCTTCTGCCAGTTCTGGCTCGCTGGCGCCCTCTGGCGTTGAGTTTGAAGATGGGGTTGCAATGGCTGGTGCTGGTTGCTGTTCCAGTTCCGGGCCTGGGACTGGAGGTGCTGTGGCTGTTTCAGTGGTTGGCATGGAATCCGGGTCCACTACCTCTGTCTGGGGTCTCTGGTAACACAGACGGGGCCTCTGTGGACGGCTCAGGAACAGGAATGTGTCTGGAAGCTTGCCTGTTTGGCTACGTGTAACCATTCCCACTCTCTTGGCCCGCCTCACCTGGTTGGCCAAGTCTTCCCCCAGTAGCATGGGGATAGGATAATTGTCATAGACTGCAAAAGTCCACATTCCTGACCAGCCTTTGTACTGGACAGGCAGTTGAGCTGTAGGCAAGTCTACAGCTTGTGACATGAAGGGGTAAATTGTAACTTGGCCTTTGGGTTGATGAATTTGGGGTCAACGAAGGATTGGTGGATAGCTGACACTTGTGCCCCCGTGTCTCTCCACGCAGTAACCTTCTTTCCGCCCACTCTCAAATTTTCCCTTCGCTCCAAGGGTATTTGAGAGGCATCCGGGCCTGGGGATCTTTGGGGTGATGGTGGTGTAATGAATTGCACTCGCATGGTGTTCTTGGGACAGTTGGCCTTGATATGTCCCAGTTCATTACACTTAAAGCATCTTCCATCTGATGGGTCACTGGGCCGAAGTGAGTTACTGGAGACTGGTGAGGTGGAAGAGTAGGGCGTCTGTGGCTTGACTTGGGTTGTATGTGGGGTCTTTGGCTGTCCTCGGTTGTAGGGTTTATGGTCTGTGTGCCCCCGGGGGTAATCGTTCCCCTTGACAGTAGCTTTCTTGCTTTCTGCCAGTTCCATCCATTTGGCTCCAATCTCCCCCGCCTCAGCGATATCTTTGGGATTTCCATCTTGTATGTACCGTGTGATGTCTTCAGGAACACCATCCAAGAACTGCTCCATTTGTATGAGGAGGTTCAGTTCTTCCAAGGTTTGAATGTTGTTTCCTGTTATCCAGGCCTCATAGTTTTTTGCAATGTAGTAGGCGTGTTTGGGAAATGACACCTCTGGTTTCCACTTTTGGGTTCTGAAGTGCCGACGGGCATGATCTGGGGTTATCCCCATTCTGTATCTGGCCTTGGTTTGAAAAAGTTTATAGTCATTCATTTGCTGCTTAGGCATTTCAGCTGCCACCTCTGCTAAAGGTCCACTGAGCTGTGACCTTAATTCTACCATGTACTGGTCTTCGGGAATGCTGTACCCAAGACAGGCTCTTTCAAAATTTTTCCAAGAAGGCCTCGGTGTCATCACCTGCCTTGTAGGTGGGAAATTTCCTGTGCTGTGGAGCAATAATGGGCGCCGGGTTGTTAGGGTTGGCTGGCACATGCAGCCCAGCTTTTGCCAACTCCAGTTCATGTTTTTCTCTGTTTTTCCTTCTCTTCATTCTCTTTTTTGTTGTTTTTCCATTTCTTTTTGGTGCTTTTCCATTTCTCGGCGGTGGGCCAACTCTTCTTCTGCTTGTTTCCTTCGGTAGGCCACCTCTTCTTCTTCTAGTTTTTCTTTTGTGTGCTGCCTCTTGGGCTGCCTGTTCTCTTTGGAAGGCTGCCAGTTTCATGCTTTCTTCCTTTTCTTTCATCTCCATCTCTCGCCTGTGTTGCTTCTTTGAGTTGCTCTTCGGCCTCAATTTTTGCCTTAGAAGTCATGATTCCTGTTTTCTTGTGTTGGGGTGCCCTCCGGTGTTTATCTTCTGAACTGCAGGTTCACTTGCCTCCTGAAGTCTGCCTAGCAACAGTGTTTTTTTCCTTTTCTCTCTCTAGCTAATGTTCAATGAAAGGAAACCAGAAAAACCACTTTATTTGCATGCATATAAGTGCTGGTACTTGCCTCCTAATGGGAGGGCTATTGCATGACAAAAGACCCTTAACAGTCTGGTAATGGCTTCTCGCTTAACATACAAGCCACAAACTGCCAGAGAGAGCAGAAAAAAAAATTCTCTCTGGTTCCCTTTTAAAACCAACTCTTTCTCTCGCTAAAAAGCCCTTAGCAGAGAAAAGAAAAATATAATATTCCTACTGGCTTCTGGATTCTGTCTATATCCCACCACTGCACACCATATCATAACCTTAGTCCCAGATTTGGACCTTAGCGTCCAAAATATGGGGGTTAGTATGAAAACCTCCAAGCTTAGTTACCAGCTTGGACCTGGTACCTGCTGCCACCACCCAAAAAATTAGAGTGTTTTGGGGCACTCTGGTCCCTCTGAAAAACCTTCCCTGGGGACCCCAAGACCCAAATCCCTTGAGTCTCACAACAAAGGGAAATAATCCTTTTTCCCTTCCCCCCTCCAGGTGCTCCTGGAGAGATACACAGACACAAGCTCTGTGAAACTACACAGAGAGACTCCCCCTCTCTGTTCCCAATCCTGGAAACAAAAAGTACTTTCCTATACCCCAGAGGGAATGCAAAATCAGGCTAGCAATCCAACACACAGATCTCCCCTTGATTTCTCCCTCCCACCAATTCCCTGGTGAGTACAGACTCAATTTCCCTGAAGTAAAGAAAAACTCCAACAGGTCTTAAAAGAAAGCTTTATATAAAAAGAAAGAAAAATACATACAAATAGTCTCTCTGTATTAAGATGATACAATACAGGGTAAATTGCTTAAAAGAATATTGAATAAACAGCCTTATTCAAAAAGAATACAAATCAAAGCCCTCCAGCACTTATATTCATGCAAATACCAAAGAAAAAGAAACCATAGAACTTACTATCTGATCTCTTTGTCCTTACACTTAGAAACAGAAGACTAGAAAGTAGAAACTGCTTCTCCAAAGCTCAGAGAAAGCAGGCAGGCAGATAAAAGACTCAGACACAAACTCCCTCCACCCAGAGTTGAAAAAATCCGGTTTCCTGATTGGTCCTCTGGTCAGGTGCTTCAGGTGGAAGAGACATTAACCCTTAGCTATGTGTTTATGACAGGGCCCTTGGAGCTGGTGTTGGGGCCCCCAGGGGTTAGGCCCCTGGAGGTATTTTTCAGGCGCTCAGGGGTTGGGCCCTTGGAGCTGGGGTTGGGGACCCCAGGGGTTACGCCCCTGGAGGTATGGTTCGGGCGCTCAGGGGTTGGGCCCCTGGAGCTGGTGTTGGGGCCCCAGGGGTTGGACCCCTGGAGCTATCGTTCGGGCGCTCTGGGGTTGGGCCCCTGGAGCTGGTGTGGGGGCTCCCAGGGGTTGGGCTCCTGGAGCTGGTGTTGGGGCCCCCAGGGGTTTGGCCCCTGTAGCTGGGGTTGGGGCCCCCGGGGCTTAGGCCCCTGAAGCTATGGTTCGGGCGCTCAGGGGTTGGGCCCCTGGAGCTCGTGTTGGGGCCCCCAGGGGTTGGGTAACTGGAGCTGGGGTTGCGGCCCCCGGGGGTTAGGCCCCTGGAGCTATGGTTCGAGCGCTCAGGGGTTGGGCCCGTGGAGCTGGTGTTGGGGCCCCCAGGGGTTGTGCCCCTGGAGCTGGGGTTGGGGCCCCCAGCGGTTAGGCCCCTGGAGATATGGTTCAGACTCTCAGGGGTTGGGCCCCTGGAGCTGGGGTCGAGGGCCCCAGGGGTTGGGCCCCTGGAGCTGGGGTTGGGGCCCCCGGGGGTTAGACCTCTGGATCTATGGTTCGGGCGCTCAGGGGTTGTGCCTCTGGAGCTGGTGTTGGAGCCCCAAGGGGTTGGGCCCTTGGAGCTGGTGTTGGGGCCCCAGGGGGCTTGACCCCTGGAGCTGGTGTTGTGGCCCCAGGGGTTACCCCCCTGGAGCTGTGGTTCGGGCGCTCAGGGGTTGGGCCCCTGGAGCTATGGTTCGGGAGCTCAGGGGTTGGGCCCCTGGAGCTGAGGTCGAGGGTCCCAGGGGTTGGGCCCCTGGAGCTGGGTTTGGGCCCCCCGGGGGTTAGGCCGCTATAGCTGGGGTGGGGGCGCCCAGGGGTTAGGCCCCTGGAGCTATTGTTCGGGCGCTCAGAGGTTGGGCCCTTGGAGCTGGGGTGGGGGCCCCCAGGGATTAGGCCCCTGGAGCTATGGTTCGGGCACTCAGGAGTTGGGCCCCTGGAGCTGGTGTTAGGGCCCCCAGGGGTTAGGCCCCTGGAGGTATTGTTCGGGCACTCAGGGATTGGGCCCTTGGAGCTGGTGTTGGGGCCCCCAGGGGTTAGGCCCCTGGAGCTATGGTTCGGGCGCTCAGGGGTTGGGCCCCTGGAGCTGGTGTTGGGGCCCCCAGGGGTTGGGCCCCTGTAGCTGGTGTTGGGGCACCCGTGGGTTAGGCCCCTGGAGCTATGGTTCGGGCGCTCAGGGGTTGGGCACCTGGAACTGGTGTTGGGGCCCCCAGGGTTTTTGCCACTGGAGCTGGGGTTGGGGCCCCCAGGGGTTAGGCCCCTAGAGCTGTGGTACAGGCGCTGAGGGGTTGGGCCCCTGGAGTTGGTGTTTTGGCCCCGAGGGGTTGGGCCCCTGAAGCTGGTGTTGGAGCCCCAGGGGTTAGGTCCCTGAAGCTAGGGTTCGGGCGCTCAGGGGTTGGGCCCCTGGAGCTATGGTTCGGACGCTCAGTGGTTGGGCCCCTGGAGCTGGGGTCGAGGGCCCGAGGGGTTGGGCCCCTGGAGCTGGAGTTCGGGCCCCCGGGGGTTAGGCCCCTGCAGCTATGGTTCAGACGTTCAGGGGTTGGGCCCCTGTAGCTGGTGTTGGGGCCTCCAGGGGTTGGGCCCCTGGAGCTGCGGTTGGGGCCCCTAGGGGTTAGGCCCATGGAGCTAGGGTTCGGGCGCTCAGGGGTTGGGCCCCTGGAGCTATGGTTCGGACGCTCAGTGGTTCGGCCCCTGTAGCTGGGGTCGAGGGAACGAGGGTTTGGGCCCCTGGAGCTGGTGTTGGGGCCCCCGGGGGTTAGGCCCCTGGAGCTATGGTTCGGGTGCTCAGGGGTTGGGCCCCTGGAGCTGGTGTTGGGGCCCCCAGGGGTTGGGCCCCTGGAGCTGGGGTTGGGACCCATGGGGGTTAGGCCCCTGGAGCTATGGTTCGGGCGCTCATTGGTTGGGCCCCTGGAGCTGGTGTTGAGGCCCCCAGGAGTTGGGCCCCTGGAGCCGGTGGTGGGGCCCCAGGGGTTAGGCCATTTGAGCTATGGTTCACGCGCTCAGGGATTGGGCCCCTGGAGCTGGGGTCGAGGGCCCCAAGGTTTGGGCCCCTGGAGCTGGGGTTGGTGCCCCCGGGGTTTAGGCCCCTGGAGATATGGTTCGGGCGCTCAGGGGTTGGGCCCCTGTAGCTGGTGTTGGGGCCCCCAGGGGTTGGGACCCTGGAGCTGGGGTTGGGGCCCCTAGGGGTTAGGCCCCTGGACCTATGGTTCGGGCGCTCAGGGGTTGGGCCCCTGGAGCTGGGGTCGAGGGCCCGAGGGGTTGGGCCCCTGGAGCTGGAGTTGGGGCACCCGGGGGTTAGGCCCCTGCAGCTATGGTTCGGACGTTCAGGGGTTGGGCCATGGAGCTGGTATTGGGGCCTCCAGGGGTTGGGCCCCTGGAGCTGGGGTTGGGGCCCCTAGGGGTTAGGCCCATGGAGCTATGGTTCGGGTGCTTAGGGGTTGGGCCGCTTGAGTCGGTGGTGGGGCCCCAGGGGTTAGGCCATTTGAGCTATGATTCAGGCGCTCAGGGGTTGGGCCCCTGGAGCTATGGTTCGGGCGCTCAGGGGTTGGGCCCCTGGAGCTTTGGTTCGGGCACTCAGGGGTTTGGCCCCTGAAGCTGGTGTTGGGGCCCGCAGGGGTAAGTCACCTGGAGGTATTGTTTGGGCGCTCAGGTGTTGACCCCGTGGAGCTGGTCTTGAGGCCACCAGGGATTAGGCCCCTGGTTCTTTGGTTCGGGCACTCAGGGGTTGGGCCCCTGGAGCTGGTGTTGGAGCCCCAGGGGTAGGGCCCCTGGAGCTGGTGTTGGGGCCACAGGGGTTAGGCCCCTGAAGCTATGGTTCGGGCGCTCAGCGGTTGGGCCCCTGGAGCTGCTGTTGGGGCCCCCAGGGGTTGGTCCCCTGGAGCTATGGTTCGGACGCTCTGAGGTTGGGCCCCTGGAGCTGGTGTTGGGGCCCCCAGGGGTTGGGCCCCTGGAGCTGGGGTTGGGATCCCCGGGGGTTAGGCCCCTGGAGCTATGGTTCGGGCGCTCAGGGGTTGTGCCCCTGGAGCTGGTGTTCGGACACCCAGGGGTTGGGCGCCTGGAGCTGGGGTTGGGGCCCCCAGGGGTTAGGCCCCTGAAGGTATTGTTCGGGCTCTCAGGGTTTGGGCCAATGGAGCTGGTGTTGGGGCCCCCAGGGGTTAGGCCTCTGGAGCAATGGTTCGGGCGCTCAGGAGTTGGACCCCTGGAGCTGGTGTTGGGGAACCCAGGGGTTGGGCCCCTGGAGTTGGGGTTGGGGCCCCCTGGGGTTAGGCCCCTGGAGCTATGGTTCGGGTGCTCTGGGGTTGGGTCCCTGGAGCTGCTGTTGCGTCCCCAGGATTTGGGCCCCTGGAGCTATGGTTCGGGGGCTCAGGGGTTGGGCACCTCGAGCTGGTGTTGGGTCCCAAAGGGGTTGGGCCCCTGGAGCTATGGTTCGGGTGCTCTGGCGTTGGGTCCCTGGAGCTGGTGGTGGGGCCCCCCGGGGTTGGGCCACTGTAGCTGGGGTTGGGGCCCCGGGGGTTAGGCCCCTGGAACTATGGTTCGGGCGCTCAGGGGTTGGGCTCCTGGAACTGGTGTTGGGGCCCCAGGAGTTAGGCCCCGGACCTATGGTTCGGGCTCTCACGGGTTCTGCCCTTGGAGCTGGGCTCGAGGGCTCCAGGGGTTGGGCCCCTGGAGCTGGGGTGGGGCCCCCAGGAGTTGGGCCCCTGGAGGTGGGGTTGGGGCCCCTAGGGGTTACGCCCCTGGAGCTATAGTTCGGGCGCTCAGGGGTTGGGCCCTTGGAGCTCGGGTGGGGGCCCCCAGGGGTTAGGCCCCTGGAGCTATGGTTCGGGCGCTCAAGGGTTGGGCCCCTGGAGCTGGTGTTGGGGCCCACAGGGGTTAGACCCCTGGAGCTATGGTTCGGGCGCTCAGGAGTTGGGCCCCTGGAGCTGGTATTGGGGCCCCCAGGGGTTGGGCCCCTGGAGCTGGTGTTGGGGCCCCAGGGATTAGGCCCCTGGAGCTATGGTTCGGGCGCTCAGGGGTTGGGCCCCTGGAGCTCGATTTGGGGCCCCCAGGGGTTGGTCCCCTAGAGCTATGGTTCGGGCGCTCTGGGGTTTGGCTACAGGAGCTGGGGTTGGGGCCCCCAGGGGTTGGGCTCCTGGAGCTGGTGTTGGGACCCCCAGGGGTTGGGCCCCTGGATCTGGGGTTGGGGCCCCCGGGGGTTAGGCCCCTGGAGCTATGGTTCGGGCGCTCATCGGGTGGGCCCTTGGAGTTGGTGTTGTGGCCCCCAGGGGTTGGGCCCCTGGAGCTGAGGTTGGGGCCCCTAGGGGTTAGGCCACTGGAGCTATGCTTCGGGCGCTCAGGGGTTGGGCCCCTGGAGCTGGTGTTCGGGCCTCAGGGGTTAGGCCCCTGGAGCTATGTTTCGGGCGTTCAGGGGTTGGGCCCCTGGAGCTATGGTTCGGGCGCTCAGGGGTTGGGCCCCTGGAGCTGGTGTTGGGGCCCCCAGGGGTTAGGCCCCTGGAGCTATGGTTCGGGCGCTGGGTTTTTGGCCCTTGGAACTGGGGTGGGGGCCTCCAGGGGTTAGGCCTCTGAAGCTATGGTTCGGGCGCTCAGGGGTTGGGCCCCTGGAGCTATGGTTCGGGCGCTCAGGGGTTGGGCCCCTGGAACTGGGGTTGGGGCCCCCGGGGGTTAGGCCTCTGGAGCTATGGTTCGGGCGCTCAGGGGTTGGGCCCCTGGAGCTGGTGTTGGGGCCTCCAGGGGTTGGGCCCCTGGAGCTGGGGTTGGGGCCCCTAGGGGTTAGGCCCCTGGAGCTATCGTTTGGGCGCTCAGGGGTTGGGCCTCTGCAGCTGGTGTTGGGGCCCCCAGGGGTTGGGCCCCTGGAGCTGGTGTTCGGGCCCCAGGGTTTAGGCCCCTGGAGCTATGGTTCGGGCGCTCAGGGGTTGGGCCCCTGGAGCTATGGTTCTGGCGCTCAGGGGTTGGGCCCCTGGAGCTGGAGTTGGGGCCCCCAGGGGTTGGGCACCTGGAGCTGGGGTTTTGGCCCCCGGGGGTTAGGCCCCTGAAGCTATGGTTCGGGCGCTCAGGGGCTGGGCCCTTGGAGCTGGAGTGGGGGCCCCCAGGGGTTAGGCCCCTGGAGCTATGGTTCGGGCGCTCAAGGGTTGGCCCCTGGAGCTGTTGTTGGGGCACCCAGGGGTTAGGCCCCTGAAGGTATTGTTCAGGTGCTCAGGGGTTGAGTCCTTGGAGCTGGTGTTGGGGCCCACAGGCGTTAGGCCCCTGGAGCTATGGTTCGGGCGCTCAGGAGTTGGGCCCGTGGAGCTCATGTTGGGGCCCCCAGGGGTCGGGTCCCTGGAGCTGGTGTTGGGGCCCCAGGGGTTAAGCTCCTGGAACTATGGTTCGGGCGCTCAGGGGTTGGGCCCCTGGAGCTGGTGTTGGGGCCCCCAGGGGTTGGGCCCCTGGAGCTATGGTTCGGGCTCTCTGGGGTTGGGCCCCAGGAGCTGGTGTTGGGGCCCCCAGGGGTTAGGCCCCTGGAGCTGGTGTTGGGCCCCAGGGGTTAGGCCCCTGGAGCTATAGTTCGGGGGCTGAGGGGTTGGGCCCCTGGAGCAGTGGTTCGGGCGCTCAGGGGTTGGGCCCCTGGAGCTATGATTCGGGCACTCAGGGGTTGGGCCCCTGGAGCTGGTGTTAGGGCCCCCAGGGGTTGGGCCCCTGGAGCTGGGGTTGGGGCCCCCGGGGGTTAGGCCCCTGGAGCTATGGTTCAGGCGCTCAGGGGTTGGGCCCTGAAGCTGGTGTTGGGGCCCCAAGGGGTTGGGCCCCTGGAGCTGGGGTTGGGGCCACCAGGGGTTAGGCCCCTGGAGCTATGGTTCGGGAGCTCAGGGGTTGGGCCCCTGGAGCTGGTGTTGGGGCCCCCAGGGGTTGGGCCCCTGGAGCTGGTGTTGGGGTACCAGGGGTTAGGCCCCTGGAGCTATGGTTCGGGCGCTCAGGTTTTGGGCCCTCGGAGCTGGGGTGGGGGCCCCCAGGGTTTAGGCCCCTATAGCTATGGTTCGAGCGCTTAGGGGTTGGGCCCCTGGAGCTGGTGTTGAGGCCCCCAAGGGTTTGGCCTCTGGAGGTATTGTTCGGGCGCTCAGCGGTTGGGCCCCTGCAGCTGGTGTTGGGGTCCCCAGGGTTTCGGCCCCTGGAGCTGGGGTTGGGGCCCCCTGAGGTTAGACCCCTGTAGCTATGGTTCGGGCGCTCAGGGGTTGGACCCCTGCAGCTGGTGTTGGGGTCCCCAGGGTTTCGGCCCCTGGAGCTGGGGTTGGGGCCCCCTGAGGTTGGCCCCCTGTAGCTATGGTTCGGGCGCTCAGGGGTTGGGCCTCTGGAGCTGGTGTTGGCGCCCCCAGGGGTTGGGCCCCTGGAGCTGGGGTTGGGACCCCCAGGGGTTAGGCCCTTGGAGCTATGGTTCGGGCGCTCAGGGGTTGGGCCCTTGGAGCTGGGGTGGGGGCCCCCAGGGGTTAGGACCCTGGAGCTATGGCTAAGGTGCTCAGGGGTTGGGCCCCTGGAACTGGTGTTGAGGCCGTCAGCGTTTGGGCCCCTGGAGCTATGGTTCGGGCGCTCAGGGGTTGGGCCTCTGGAGCTGGGGTTAGGACCCCCGGGGTTTAGGCCCCTGGAGCTATGGTTCGAGCACTCAGGGGTTGGGCCCTTGGAGCTGGGGTGGGGGCCCCCAGGGGTTAGGCCCCTGGAGGTATGGTTCGTGCGCTCAGGGGTTGGGCCCCTGGAGCTGGTGTTCGGGCCCCAGGGGTTAGGCCATTTGAGCTATGGTTCAGGCTCTCAGGTGTTGGGCCCCTGGAGCTATGGTTCCGGCGCTCAGGGGTTGAGCCCCTGGAGCTATGGTTCGGGCACTCAGGGGTTGGGCCCCTGGAGCTCGTGTAGGGGCCCCCAGGGGATAGGCACCTGGAGGTATTGTTCGGGCGCTCAGGTATTGGGCCCCTGGAGCTGGTGTTGGGGTCCCCAGGGATCAGGCCCCTGGAGCTATGGTTCGGGCACTCAGGGGTTAGGCCCCTGGAGCTGGTGTTGGGGACCCCAGGGGTTGGGCCCCTGGAGCTATAGTTCGGGCGCTCTGAGGTTCGGCCCCTGGAGCTGGTATTGGGGCTCCCAGGGGTTAGGCCCCTGGAGCTGGTGTTGGGGCCCCAGGGGTTAGGCCCCTGGAGCTATGGTTCGGGCACTCAGGTGTTTCGGCTCGTGGAGCTGGTGTTGGAGCCCTCAGGGGTAAGGCCCCTTTAGGTATTGTTCGGGCGCTCAGGGTTTGGGCCCTTGGAGCTGGTGTTGGGGCCCCAGGGATTAGGCCCCTGGAGCTATGGTTCGGGCGCTCTGGGGTTGGGCCGCTGGAGCTGGTCTTGGTGCCCCCAGGGGTTGGGCCCCTGGAGCTATGGTTCGGGCGCTCAAGGGTTGGGCTGCTGGAGCTGGTGTTGGGGCACCCAGGGGTTGGGCCCCTGGAGCTGGTGTTGGGGCCCCAGGGATTAGGCCCCTGGATCTATGGTTCGGGCGCTCTGGGGTTGGGCCGCTGGAGCTGGTCTTGGGGCCCCCAGGGGTTGGGCCCCTGGAGCTATGGTTCGGGCGCTCAAGGGTTGGGCTGCTGGAGCTGGTGTTGGGGCACCCAGGGGTTGGGCTCCCAGAGCTGGTGTTGTTGCACGCATGGGTTGGGCCCCTGGAGCTGTGGTTGGGGCCCGCGGTTGTTAGGCTCCTGGAGCTATGGTTCGGGCGCTCAGGGGTTGGGCCCCTGGAGCTGGTGTTGGGGCCCCCAGGGGCTGGGCCCCTGGAGCTGGGGTTGGGGCCCCCAGGGGATAGGCCCCTGGAGCTTTGGTTCGGGCGCTCAGGGGTTGGGCCCCTGTAGCTGGTGTTGGGTACCGAAGGGGTTGGGCCCCTTGAGCTGGTGTTGGGTCCCCAGGGGTTAGGCCCCTGGAGCTATGGTTCGGGCGCTCAGGGGTTGTGCCCCTGGAGCTATGGTTCGGGCGCTCAGGGGTTGGGCCCCTGGAGCTGGGGTCGAGGGCCCCAGGGGTTGCGCCCCTGAAGCTGGGGTTGGGGCCCCTGGGGGTTAGGCCCCTGGAGCTGGGGTTGGGTCCCCCAGGGGTTAGGCCCCTTGAGATATGGTTCGGGCTCTCAGGGTTTGGGCCCCTGGAGCTGGTGTTGGGGACCCCAGGGGCTGGTCCCCTAGAGCTGGTGTTGGGGCCCCAGGGGTTAGGCCCCTTGAGCTATGGTTCTGGCGCTCAGGGGTTGGGCCCCTAGAGCTGATGTTGGGGCCCCAGGGGTTAGGCCCGTTGAGCTAAGGTTCGGGCGCTCAGGGGTTGGGCCCCTGGAGCTGGGGTTGACGGCCCCAGGGTTTCGGCCTCTGGAGCTGGGGTTGAGGCCCCCGGGGGTTAGGCTCCTGGAGCTATGGTTCGGGCGCTCAGGGGTTGGGCCCCTGGAGCTGGTGTTGGGGCCCCCAGGGGTTAGGCCCCTAGAGCTAGGGTTCGGGCGCTCAGGGGTTGGGCCCCTGGAGCTGGTGTTCGGTCCCCAAGGGGTTGGGCCCCTGGAGTTGATGTTCGGGCCCCAGGGGTTAGGCCATTTGAGCTATGGTTCGGGCGCTCAGGGGTTGGGCCCCTGAAGCTATGGTTCGGGCGCTCAGGGGTTGAGCCCCTGGAGCTATGGTGCAGGCGCTCAGGGGTTGGGCCCCTGGAGCTGGTGTTGGGGCTCCCAGGGATTAGGTCCCTGGAGGTATGTTTCGGGCACTCAGGGGTTGGGACCCTGGAGCTGGTGTTTCGGCCCCAGGGGTTGGGCCCCTGGAACTGGTGTTCGGGCCCCAGGGGATATGCCGCAGGAGCTATGGTTCAGGCGCTCAGGGGTTGGGCCCCTGGAGCTGGCGTTGGGGCCCCCAGGGGTTGGGCCCCTGGAGCTATGGTTTGGGCGCTCTGGGGTTGGGCCCCTGGAGCTGGTGTTGGGGCCCCGAGGGGTTGGGCCCTTGTAGCTGGGGTTGGAGCCTCGGGGGTTTGACCCCTGGAGGTATGGTTCGGGCGCTCAGGGGTTGGGCCCCTGGAGCTGAGGTCGAGGGCCCCAGGGGTTTGGCCCATGGAGCTGAGGTTGGGGCCCCCGGGGGTTATGCCCCTGGAGCTATGGTTTAGGCGCTCAGGGGTTGGGCCCCTGGAGCTGGGGTTGGGGCCCCTGGGGGTTATGCCCCTGGAGCTATGGTTTGGGCGCTCAGGATTTGGGCCTCTGCAGCTGGTGTTGGGGCCACCAGGGTTTGGGCCCCTGGAGCTGGTGTTCGGGCCCCAGGGTTTAGGCCCCTGGAGCTATGGTTCGGGCGCTCAGGTGTTGGGCCCCTGGAGCTATGGTTCTGGCGCTCAGGGGTTGGGCCCCTGGAGCTGGAGTTGGGGCCCCCAGGGGTTGGGCCCCTGGAGCTGGGGTTTTGGCCCCCGGGGGTTAGGCCCCTGAAGGTATGGTTCGGGCGCTCAAGGGTTGGCCCCTGGAGGTGGTGTTGGGGCCCCCAGGGGTTAGGCCCCTGGAGCTATGGTTCGGGCGCTCAAGGGTTGGCCCCTGGAGCTGGTGTTGGGGCACCCAGGGGTTAGGCCCCTGAAGGTATTGTTCAGGCGCTCAGGGGTTGAGCCCTTGGAGCTGGTGTTGGGGCCCACAGGGGTTAGGCCCCTGGAGCTATGGTTCGGGCGCTCAGGAGTTGGGCCCGTGGACCTTATGTTGGGGCCCCCAGGGGTCGGGTCCCTGGAGCTGGTGTTGGGGCCCCAGGGGTTAAGCTCCTGGAACTATGGTTCGGGCGCTCAGGGGTTGGGCATCTGGAGCTATGGTTCGGGCACTCAGGGGTTGGGCCCCAGGAGCTATAGTTCGGGAGCTTAGGTTTTGGGCTCTTGGAGCAGGGGTAGGTGCCCCCAGGGGTTAGTTCCCTGGAGGTATTGTTAGGGCGCTCAGGGGTTGGGCCCCTGGAACTAGTGTTGGGGCCCGCAGGGGTTAGACCCCTGGAGCTATGGTTCAGGCGCTCAGTGGTTGGACCCATGGAGCTGGTGTTGGGGCCCCCAGTGGCTGGGCCCCTGGAGCTGGGGTTGGGGCCCCCGAGGGTTAGGCCCCTGGAGCTATCGTTAGGGCGCTCAGGGGTTGGGCCCCTGGAGCTGGTGTTGGGGCCCCCAGGGGTTGGGCCCCTGGAGCTGGGGTTGGGGCCCCCAGGGGTTAGGCCCCTGGAGCTATGGTTCGGGAGCTCAGGGGTTGGGCCCCTGGAGCTGGTGTTAGGGCCCCCAGGGGTTGGGCCCCTGGAGCTGGTGTTGGGGTCCCAGGGGTTAGGCCCCTGGAGCTATGGTTGAAACACTCAGGGGTTGGACCCCTGGAGCTGGTGTTGGGGTCCCCAGGGATTAGATCCCTGGAGCTATGGTTTGGGCGCTCTGGGGTTGGGCCCCTGGAGCTGGTGTTGGGGCCCCGAGGGGTTGGGCCCCTGTAGCTGGGTTTAGAGCCTCGGGGGTTTGACCCCTGGAGCTATGGTTCGGGCGCTCAGGGGTTGGGCCCCTGGAGCTGGTGTACGGGCCCCAAGGGTTATGCCCCGGAGCTATGGTTCGGGCTCTCAGGGGTTGGGCCCCTGGAGCTGAGGTCGAGAGCCCCAGGGGTTGGGCCCCTGGAGCTGGGGTTGAGGCCCCCGGGGGTTATGCCCCGGAGCTATGGTTCGGGCTCTCAGGGGTTGGGCCCCTGGAGCTGAGGTCGAGGGCCCCAGGGGTTGGGCCCCTGGAGCTGGGGTTTGGGCCCCCGGGGGTTAGGCCGCTGGAGCTATGGTTCGGGCGCTCAGGGGTTGGGCCCCTGGAGCTGGTATTGGGGCCTCCAGGGGTTGGGCCCCTGGCGCTGGGGTTGGGGCCCCTAGGGTTTAGGCCCCTGGAGCTATGGTTTGGGCGCTCAGGGGTTGGGTATCTGCAGCTGGTGTTGGGGCCCCCAGGGGTTGGGCCCCTGGAGCTGGTGTTCGGGCCCCAGGGTTTCGGCCCCTGGAGCTATGGTTCGGGCGCTCAGGGGTTGGGCCCCTGGAGCTATGGTTCTGGCGCTCAGGGGTTGGGCCCCTGGAGCTGGAGTTGGGGTCCCCAGGGGTTGGGCACCTGGAGCTGGGGTTTTGGCCCCCGGGGGTTAGGCCCCTGAAGCTATGGTTCGGGCGCTCAGGGGTTGGGCCCTTGGAGCTGGAGTGGGGGCCCCCAGGGGTTAGGCCCCTGGAGCTATGGTTCGGGCGCTCAAGGTTTGGCCCCTGGAGCTGTTGTTGGGGCACCCAGGGGTTAGGCCCCTGAAGGTATTGTTCAGGTGCTCAGGGGTTGAGTCCTTGGAGCTGGTGTTGGGGCCCACAGGGGTTAGGCCCCTGGAGCTATGGTTCGGGCGCTCAGGAGTTGGGCCCGTGGAGCTGATGTTGGGGCCCCCAGGGGTCGGGTCCCTGGAGCTGGTGTTGGGGCCCCAGGGGTTAAGCTTCTGGAACTATGGTTCGGGCGCTCAGGGGTTGGGCCCCTGGAGCTGGTGTTGGGGCCCCCAGGGGTTGGGCCCCTGGAGCTATGGTTCGGGCTCTCTTGGGTTGGGCCCCAGGAGCTGGTTTTGGGGCCCCCAGGGGTTAGGCCCCTGGAGCTGGTGTTGGGCCCCCGGGGTTAGGCCCCTGGAGCTATAGTTCGGGGGCTGAGGGGTTGGGCCCCTGGAGCAGTGGTTCGGGCGGTCAGGGGTTGGGCCCCTGGAGCTATGATTCGGGCACTCAGGGGTTGGGCCCCTGGAGCTGGTGTTAGGGCCCCTACGGGTTGGGCCCCTGGAGCTGGGGTTGGGGCCCACAGCGGTTAGGCCCCTGGAGCTATGGTTCGGGCTCTCAGGGGTTGGGCTCCTGGAGCTGGTGTTGGGGCCCCCTGGGGATGGGCCCCTGGAGGTATTGTTAGGGCGCTCAGGGGTTGGGCCCCTGGAACTGGTGTTGGGGCCCTCAGGGGTTGGGCTCCTGGAGCTATGGTTTAGACGCTCAGTGGTTGGACCCCTGGAGCTGGTGTTGGGGCCCCCAGTGGTTGGGCCCCTGGAGCTGGGGTTGGGGCCACCGGGGGTTAGGCCCCTGGAGCTATGGTTCAGGCGCTCAGGGGTTGGGCCCCTGAAGCTGGTGTTGGGTCCCCCAGGGGTTGGGCCCCTGGAGCTGGGGTTGGGGCCACCAGGGGTTAGGCCCCTGGAGCTATGGTTCGGGAGCTCAGGGGTTGGGCCCCTGAAGCTGGTGTTGGGTCCCCCAGGGGTTGGGCCCCTGGAGCTGGGGTTGGGGCCACCAGGGGTTAGGCCCCTGGAGCTATGGTTCGGGCTCTCAGGGGTTGGGCTCCTGGAGCTGGTGTTGGGGCCCCCTGGGGATGGGCCCCTGGAGGTATTGTTAGGGCGCTCAGGGGTTGGGCCCCTGGAACTGGTGTTGGGGCCCTCAGGGGTTAGGCTCCTGGAGCTATGGTTTAGACGCTCAGTGGTTGGACCCCTGGAGCTGGTGTTGGGGCCCCCAGTGGTTGGGCCCCTGGAGCTGGGGTTGGGGCCCTCAGGGGTTAGGCCCCTGGCGCTATGCTTCGGGCGCTCAGGGGTTGGGCCCCTGGAGCTGGTTTTGGGGCCCCCAGGGGTTGGGCTCCTGGGGCTGGGGTTGGGGCCCCCAGGGGTTAGGCCCCTGGAGCTGTGGTTCAGGTGCTCAAGGCTTGGGCCCTTTGAGCTGGGGTGGGGGCCCCCATGGGTTAGGCCCCTGCAGCTATGGTTCGGGCGCTCAGGGGTTGGGCCGCTGGAGCTGTTGTTGGGGCCCCCAGGGGTTAGGCCCCTGGAGGTATTGTTCAGGTGCTCAGGGGTTGGGCCCCTGGAGCTGGTGTTGGGGCCCCGAGGGGTTAGGCCCCTGGAGCTATGGTTCGAGCGCTCAGGGGTTGGGCCCCTGGAGGTGGTGTTGGGGCTCCCAGGGGCTGGGCCCCTGGAGCTGGTGTTGGGTCCCCAGGGGTTAGGCCCCTTGATCTATTATTGAGGCGCTCAGCGGTTAGGCCAGGGACCTATGGTTCGGGAGCTCAGTGGTTGGGTCCCTGGAGCTATAGTTCAGGCGCTCAGGGGTTGGGCCCCTGGAGCTGGTGTTGGGGCCCCCAGGGGTTGGGCTCCTGGAGCTGGTGTTGGGTCCCCTGGTGTTGGGCCCCTGGATCTGGGGTTGGGGTCCCCGGGGGTTAGGCCCCTGGAGCTATGGTTCGGGCGCTTAGGGGTTGGGACCCTGGAGCTGGTATTGGGGCCCCCAGGGGTTGGGGCCCTGGAGCTGATGTTGGGGCCCCAGGGCTTAGGCCCCTGGAGCTATGGTTCGGGCGTTCAGGTGTTGGGCCCTTGGAGCTGGGGTGGGGGCCCCCAGGGGTTAGGCCCCTGTAGCTATGTTTCGAGCGCTCAGGGGTTGGGCCCCTGGAGGTGGTCTTGGGGCCCCTAGGGGTTAGGCCCCTGGAGGTATTGTTCGGGCGCTCAGGGGTTGGGCCCCTGGAGCTGGTGTTGGGGACCCCAGGGGTTGGGCCTCTGGAGCTGGGGTTGGGGCCCCCGGGGGTTAGGCCCCTGGAGCTATGGTTCGGGCGCTCAGGGTTTGGGCCCCTGGAACTGGTGTTGGGGACCCCAGGGGTTGGGCCTCTGGAGCTGGGGTTGGGGCCCCCGGGGGTTAGGCCCCTGGAGCTATGGTTCGGGCGCATAGGGGTTGGACCCCTGAAGCTGGTGTTGGGGACCCCAGGGGTTGGGCCTCTGGAGCTGGGGTTGGGGCCTCCGGGGGTTAGGCCCCTGGAGCTATGGTTCAGGCGCTCAGGGGTTGGGCCCCTGGAACTGTTGTTTGGGCCCCCAGGGGTTTGGCCCCTGGAGCTGTGGTTGGGGCCCCAAGGGGTCAGGCCCCTGGGGCTATGGTTCGGGCGCTCAGGGGTTGGGCCCCTGGAGCTGGTGTTGGGTCCCCCAGGGGTTGGGCTCCTGGAGCTGGTGTTGGAGCCCCAAGGGTTAGGCCCCTGGAGCTAGGGTTCGGGCGCTCATGTGTTGGGCCCGTGGAGCTGGGGTCGAGGGACCCAGGGGTTGGGCCCCTGGAGCTATGGTTCGGGCGCTCAGGGGTTGGGCCCCTGGAGCTGGGGTCGAGGGCCCCAGGAGTTGGGCCCCTGGAGCTGGGGTTGGGACCCCCGGGGGTTAGGCCCCTGGAGCTATGGTTCGGGCGCTCACGGGTTGGGCCCCTGCAGCTGGTGTTTGGGCCCCCAGGGGTTGGGATCCTGGAGCTGGGGTTGGGGCCCCTAGGGGTCAGGCCCCTGGAGCTATGGTTCGGGAGATCAGGGGTTGGGCCCCTGGAACTGGTGTGGGGCCCCCAGGGGTTGGATCCCTGGAGCTGGTGTTGGGGCCCCAGGGGTTAGGCCCCTGGAGCTAAGGTTCGGCCGCTCAGGGGTTGGGCCCCTGGAGCTGGTGTTGGGGCCCCCAGGGGTTGGGCCACTGGACCTGGGGTGGGGCCTCCAGGGGTTAGACCCCTGGAGCTATGGTTCGGGCGCTCAGGTTTTGGGCCCTTGGAGCTGGGGTGGGGGCCTCAAGGGGTTAGGCCTCTGTAGCTATGTTTCGAGCGCTCAGGGGTTGGGTCCCTGGAGCTGGTGTTGGGGCCCCCAGGAGTTAGGCCTCTGAAGGTATTGTTCGGGCGCTCAGGGGTTGCACCCCTGGAAGTGGTGTTGGGGCCCCCAGGGGTTGGTCCCCTGGAGCTGGTGTTGGGGCCCCAGGGGTTAGGCCCCTGGAGCTATGGTTCAGGCGCTCAGGTTTTGGGCTTTTGGAGCTGGGGTGGGTTCTCTCAGAGGTTAGGCCCCTGTAGCTATGGTTCGAGCTCTCAGGGATTGGGCGCCTGGAGCTGGTGTTGGGGCCCCCACGGGTTGGGCCCCTGGAGCTGGTGTTGTTGATCCAGGGGTTAGGCACCTGGAGCTATGGTTCGGGCGCTCAGAGGTTGGGCCCCTGGAGCTATGGTTCGGGCGCTCAGGGTTTTGGCCCCTGGAGTTGGGGTCGAGGGCCCCAGGGGTTGGGCCCTTGGAGCTGGGGTTGGGGCCCCCGGGGGTTAGGCCCCTGGCGCTATGGTTTAGGCGCTCAGGGGTTGGGTCCTTGGAGCTGGGGTGGGGTCCCCCAGGGGTTAGGCTCCTTGAGCTATGTTTCGGGCACCCAGGGGTTGCGCCCGTGGAGCTGGTGTTGGGGCCCCAGGGGTTAATCCCCTGGAGGTATTGTTCGGGCGCTCAGAGGTTGGGCCCTTGGAGCTGGTGTTGGGGCCCCCAGGGATTAGGCCCCTGGAGCTATGGTTCGGGCAATCAGGGGCTGGGCCCTTGGAGCTGTTGTTGGGTCCCCCAGGGGTTGGGCCCCTGGAGCTGGTGTTGGTGCCCCAGGGGTTAGGCCCTTGGAGCTATGGTTCGGGCGCTCAGGGGTTTCGCCCCTGGAGCTGGTGTTGGGGCCCCCAGGGACTGGGCCCCTGGAGCTATGTTTCGGTCGCTCTGGGGTTGGGCCCTTGAGCTGGTGTTGGGGCCCCCAGGGGTTGGGCCCCTGGAGCTGGGGTTGGGGCCCCTAGGGGTTAGGCCCTTGGAGCTATGGTTCGGGTGCTCAGGGGTTGGGCCCCTGGAGCTGGTGCTGGGGCCCCCAGGGGATGGGCTCCTGGAGCTGGTGTTGGGGCAACAGGGGTTAGGCCATTTGAGCTATGGTTTAGGGGCTCAGGGGTTGGGCCCCTGGAGCTATGGTCGGGCGCTCAGGTGTTGGGCCCCTTGAGCAGGTGTTCGGGACCCCAGGGTTTAGGCACCTGGAGGTATTGTTTTGGCGCACAGGTGTTGGGCCCCTGGAGCTGGTGTTGGGGCCCCCAGGGATTAGGCCCCTGGAGCAATGGTTCGGGCAATCAGGGGTTGGGCTCTTGGAGCTGGTGTTAGGGCCCCAGGGGTTCGGCCCCTGTAGCTGGTTTTGGGGCCCCAGGGGTTAGGCCCCTAGAGCTATGGTTCGGGTGCTCTGGGGTTGGGCCCCTGCAGCTGGTGTTGGGGCCCCGGGGGTTGGGCCCCTGGAACTGGGGTTGGGGCCCCGGGGGTTAGACCCCTGGAGCTATGGTTCGGGCGCTCAGGGGTTGGGCCCCTGGAGCTGGTGTTGGGGCCCCAGGGGTTAGGCCCAGGAGCTATGGTTCGGGCGCTCAGCGGTTGGGCCCCTGGAGCTGGGGTCGAGGGCCCCAGGGGTTGAGCCCCTGGAGCTGGGGTTGGGGCCCCCAGGGTTTAGGCACCTGGAGCTATGGTTCGGGCGCTCAGGGGTTCGGCCCCTGGAGCTGGTGTTGGGGCCCCCAGGGGTTGGGCCCCTGGAGCTGGTGTTGGGGCCCCAGGGGTTAGGCCCCTGGAGCTATGGTTCGGGCGCTCAGGTTTTGGGCTCTTGGAGCTGGGGTGGGGGCTCCCAGGTGTTAGGCCCCTGTAGCTGTGGTTCGAGCGCTCAGGGGTTGAGCCCCTGGAGCTGGTGTTGGGTCCCCCAGGGATTAGGCCTCTGGAGGTATTGTTCGGGCGCTCAGGGGTTGGGCCCTTGGAGCCGGTGTTGGGGCCCCCAGGGGTTAGGCTCCTGGAGCTGGGGTTGGGGCCCCCGGGGGTTAGGCCCCTGGAGCTATGGTTCGGGCGCTCAGGGGTTGTGCCCCTGGAGCTGGTGTTGGGGCCCCCAGGGGTTGGGCTCCTGGACCTGGTGTTGGGGCTCCCAGGGATTGGGCCCCTGAAGCTGGAGTTGGGGTCCCTGGGGGTTACCCCTGGGTCCCCAACACCAGCTCCAGGGGCCCAACCCCTGGGGGCCCAATACCAGCTCCAGGGGCCCAACCCCTGAGCACCCGAACCATAGCTCCAGGGGCCTAACCCCTGGGGGCCCTAACCCGAGCTCCAGTGGCCCAACCCATGGGGGCCCCAGCACCAGCTCCAGGGGCCCAACCCCTGAGCGCCTGAACCATAGCTCTAGGGGCCTAACCCTCGGGGGCCCCAACCCCAGCTCCAGGGGCCCAACCCCTGGGGGCCCCAACACGAGCTCCAGGGGTCCAAACTCTGAGCGCCCGAACCATAGCTCCAGGGGCCTATCCCCTGGGGGCACCAACACCAGCTCCTGGGGCCCAACCCCTGAGCGCCCGAACAATACCTCCAGGGACCTAACGCCTGGGGACTCCAACACCAGCTCCAGGACCCCAACCCATGAGAGCTCGAACCATAGCTACAGGGGCCTAACCCCTGGGGCCCCAACACCAGATCCAGGGGCCCAACCCCTGGGGGCTCCAACAACAGCTCCAGGGGCCAAACCCCTGAGCGTCCGAACCATAGCTCACGGGGCCTAACCCCTGGGGGCCTCAACCCCAACAAAAGAAGCCCAACCCCTGGGGGCCCCAACACCAGCTCCAGGGGCCCAACCCCTGAGCGTCCGAACCATTGCTCCAGGGGCCAAACCCCAGGGTGCCCCAACCCCAGCTCCAGAGGCCCAACCCCTGGGGGCCCTAACACCAGCTCCAGGGGTCCAACCCCTGAGCGCCCGAACCATAGCTCCAGGGGCCTAACCCCAGGGGGTCCCCACACCAGCTCCAGAGGTCTAACCCCTGAGCACCCGAACAATACCTCCAGGGGCCTAACCCCTGGGGGCCCAAACAACAGCTCCAGGGGCCCAAACCCTGAGCGCTCGAACCATAGCTACAGGGGCCTAAACCCTGGGGGCTCCCACCCCCTCTCTAAGGGCCCAAAACCTGAGAGCCCGAACCATAACTCCAGGGGCCTAACCCCTGTGGGCCCCAACACCAGCTCCAAGGGCCCAACCCCTGAGCGCCCGAACCATAGCTCCAGGGGCCCAACCCCTGAGCGCCCGAACCATAGCTCCAGGGGCCTTGCCCCTGGGGCCCCAACAACACCTCCAGGTTCCCAACCCCTGGGGGCCCCAACACCAGCTCCAGGGGCCCAACCCATGAGCACTCGAACCATAGCAACAGGGACCTAACCCCTGGGGCCCCAACAACAGCTCCAGGGGCCCAACCCCTGAGCGCCCGAACCGTAGCTCACGGGGCCTAACCCCTGGGGGCCCCAACCCCAGCAAAAGAGGCCCAACTCCTGGGGGCCCCAACACCAGCTCCAGGGGCCCAACCCCTGAGCGTCCGAACCATAGCTCCAGGGGCCTAACCCCAGGGGGCCCCAACCCCAGCTCCAGAGGACCAACTCCTGGGGGCCCTAACACCAGCTCCAGGGGTCCAACCCCTGAGCACCAGAACAATACCTCCAGGGGCTTAACCCCTTGGGTCCCCAACAAGAGCTCCAGGGGCGCAACCCCTGAGCGCTCGAACCATAGCTACAGGAGCCTAACCCCTGGGGGCCCCCACCCCATCTCTAAGAGCCCAAAACCTGAGAGCCCGAACCATAACTGCAGGGGCCTAACCCCTGTGGGCCCCAACACCAGCTCCAAGGGCCCAACCCCTGAGTGCCCGAACCATAGCTCCAGGGGCCCAACCCCTGAGCGCCCGAACCATAGTCCAGTGGCCTAACCCCTAGTTCCCCAACACCACCTCCAGGTTCCCAACCCCTGGGGGCCCCAACACAAGGTCCAGGGGCCAAACCCCTGAGCGCCCGAACCATAGCTCCAGGGGCCTAACCCCTAGGCGCCCCAACCCCAGCTCCAGGGGCCCAACACCTGGGGGCCCCAACACCAGCTGCAGGGGCTCAAGCCCTGGGGCCCTAGACCCAAGCTCCAGGGGCCCAACCCCTGAGCGCCCGAACCATAGCTCCAGGGGCCTAACCCCCGGGGGCCCCAACCCCAGCTCCAGGGGCTAAACCCCTGGGGCCCTAGACCCAAACTCCAGGGGCCCAACCCTTGAGCGCCCGAACCATAGCTCCGGGGCCTAACCCCTGGGGCCCCAACACCAGCTCCAGGGGCCCAACCCCTGAGCGCCCGAACCATAGCTCCAGGGGTCTAACCCCCGGGGGCCCCAACACCAGCTGCAGAGGCCTAACCGCAGAGCGCCCGAACCATAGCTCAAGGGGCCTAATCCATGGGGCCCCAAAACCAGCTACAGGGGCCCAACACCTGGGGCCCCAACACCAGCTCCAAGGGCCCAACCCCTGAGTGCCCGAACCATTGCTCCAGGGGCCTAATCCCTGGGGGCCCCAACACCAGCTGAAGGGGTCCAACACCTGAGTGCCCAAATCATAGCTCCAGGGGCCCAACCACTGAGCGCCCGAACCATAGCTCCAGGGGCCCAACCCCTGAGCGCCTAAACCATAGCTCAAATGGCCTAACCCCTGGGGCCCCAACACCAGCTCCAGGGGCCCAACCCCTGGGGGCCCCAACACCAGCTGCAGGGGCCCAACCCCTGAGCGCCCGAACCATAGCTCCAGGGGCCTAACCCCTAGGGGCCCCAACCCCACCTCCAGGGGCCCAACCCTTGCGGGCCCCAACACCAGCTCCAGGAGCCCAACCCCTGGGGGCCCCAACACCAGCTCAAGGGGCCCAACCCCAGAGCGACTGAAACATAGCTCCAGGGGCCCAGTCCCTGGGGGTCCCAACACCAGCTCCAGGGGCCAAACCCCTGAGCGCCCGAACCATAGCTCCAGGGGCCTAACCCCTGGGGCCCCAACACCAGCTCCAGGGGCCGAACCCCTAGGGGCCCCAACAACAGCTCCAGGGGTCCAGCCCCTGAGCGCCCGAACCATAGCTCTAGGGGCCTAATCCCTGTGGGCCCCAACACCAGCTCCAAGGGCCCAACCTCTGAGCGCCCGAACAATAACTCCAGGGGACTAACCCCTGGGGGCCCCAACACCAGCTCCACGGGCCCAACCCCTGAGTGCCCGAAACATAGCTCCAGGAGCCTAACCCCTGGGGGCCCCCACCCCCGCTCCAAGGACCCAACCCTTGAGCGCCCGAACCATAGCGCCAGGGGCCTAACCCCCGGGGGCCCCAACCCCAGCTCCAGGGGCCCAACCCCTGGGGCCCTCGACCACAACTCCAGGGGCCAAAACCCTGAGCGCCCGAACCATAGCTCCAGGGGCCTAACCCCTGAGTGCCCGAACCATAGCTCCATGTGCTTAACCCCTGGGGCAGCAACACCAGCTCCAGGGGCCCAACCCGTGGGGGCCCCAACACCAGCTCCAGGGGCCCAACCCCTGAGCGCCCGAACCATAGCTCCAGGAGCCTAATTCCTGGGGGCCCCAACCCCAGCTCCAGGGGCCCAACCCCTGGTGGCCCCAACACCAGCTCCAGGGGCCAAATCCCTGAGAGCTCGAACCATAGCTACAGGGGCCTAACCCCTGAGGGAACCCACCCCAGCTCCAAAGGCCCAAAACCTGAGCGCCCGAACCATAGCTCCAGGGTCCTAACCCCAGGGGCCCCAACACCAGCTCCAGGGGCCCAACCCCTGGGGGCCCCAACACCAGCTCCAAGGGCCCAACCCCTGAGCGCCCTAACCATAGCTTCATGGGCCTAACCTCCGGGGGTACCAACCCCAGCTCCAGGGGCCCAACCCCTGAGCTCCCGAACCATAGCTCCAGGGGCCCAACCCCTGGGGGCCTCAACACCAGCTCCAGGGGCTCAAGCCCTGAAAGCCCGAACCATAGCTCCAGGGGCCCAACCGCTGAGCACCCGAACCACAGCTCCAGGGGCATAAACCCCGGGGGCCCGAACCCCAGCTCCAGGGGCCCAACCCCTGAGCGCCCGAACCATAGCTCCAGGGGCCTAACAACCGCGGGCCCCAACCACAGCTCCAGGAGCCCAATCCGTGCGTGTCCCATCACCAGCTCCAGGAGCCCAACCCCTGGGGGCCCCAACACCAGCTCCAGCGGCCCAACACCTGAGCGCCCGAACCATAGCTCCATGGGCCTAACCCCTGGGGCCCCAACACCAGCTCTAGGGGCCCAACCCCAGGGTTCCACAACACCAGCTCCAGGGTCCCAACCCCTGAGCGCCCGAACCATAGATCCAGGGGCCTAATCCCTTTGGGCCCCATCACCAGCTCCAAGGGCCCAACCCCTGAGCGCCCGAACAATACATACATGGGCCTAACCCCTGGGGGCCCCAACACCAGCTCCACGGGCCGAACTCTTGAGTGCCCGAACCATAGCTCCAGGGGCCTTACCCCTGGGGGCCCCCACCCCAGCTCCAAGGGCCCAACCCCTGAGCTCCCGAACCATAGTGCCAGGGGCCTAACCCCTGGGGCCCCAACAACAACTCCAGGGGCCCAACCCTTGGGAGCCCCAACACCAGCTCCAGGGGCCTAACCCCTTAGTGCCCGAAAAATAGCTCCATGGACCTGATCCCTGGGGACCCCAAGACCAGCTCAGGGGCCCAACACCTGAGCGCCCGAACAATACCTCCAGGTGCCTAACCCCTGGGGGCCCCAATACCAGCTCCAGGGGCCCAACCCTTCAGTGCCCGAACCATAGCTCCAGGGGCCCAACCCCTGAGCGCCCGAACCATAGCTCCAGGGGCCCAACCCCTGAGAGCCCGAAACCTAGCTCCAGGGGCCTAACCCCTGGGGGCCTCAACACCAGCTCCAGGGTCCCAACCCCTGAGCGCCCGAACCATAGCTCCTGCAGCCTAACCCCACGGGGCCCCCACCCCACCTCGAAGGGCCCAACCCCTGAGCGCCCGAACCATAGCTCCAGGGGCCCAACCCCTGACGGCTCCAACACCAGCTCCAGGGGCCCAAACCCTGAGAGCCCGAACCATATCTCAAGGGGCTTAACACCTGGGGGCCCCCACCCCAGCTCCAAGGGCTCAACCCCTGAGCGCCCGAACCATAGCTCCAGAGGCCTAACCCCTGGGGGACCCAACCCCAGCTCCAGAGGCCAAACCCCCAGGGGCCTCAACCCTAGCTCCAGGGGCGCAACCCCTGGGGCCCTCGACCCCAGCTCCAGGGGCCCAACCCCTGAGCACCCGAACCATAGCTCCAGGGGCCCAACCCCTGAGCGCCCGAACCATAGCTCCAGGAGCCAAACCCCTGGGACCCCAACACCAGCTCCAGGGGCCCAACCCCTTGGGGCCCCAACACCAGCTCCAGGGGCCCAACCGCTGAGCACCCGAACCAGAGCTCCAGGGGCCTAAACCCCGGGGGCCCCAACCCCAGCTCCAGGGGCCTAACCCCTTGGGGCCCCAACACCAGCTCCAGGGGCCCAACCCCTGAGCGCCCGAACCATAGCTCCAGGGGCCTAACAACCGCGGGCCCCAACCACAGCTCCAGGCGCCCAACCCAAGCGTGCCCCAACACCAGCTCCAGGAGCCCAACCCCTGGGTGCCCCAACACCAGCTCTAGCGGCCCAACCCCTGAGCGCCCGAACAATAGCTCCAGGGGTCCAAACCCTGGGGGCCCCAACAGCAGCTCCAGCGGCCCAACCCCAGAGCGCCCGAACCACAGCTCCAGGGGCCTAACCCCTAGGGCCCCAACACCAGCTCCAGGGGCCCAACCCCTGGGGGCCACAACACCAGCTCCAGCGGCCCAACCCCTGAGCGCCCGAACCATAGCTCCACGGACCTAATCCCTTTGGGCCTCATCACCAGCTCCAAGGCCCCAACCCCTGAGCGCCAGAACAATACCTAAAGCGGCCTAACCCCTGGGGGCCCCAACACCAGCTCCACGAGCCGAACCCCTGAGTGCCCGAACCATAGCTCCAGGGGCCTAACCCCTGGGGGCCCCCACCCCAGCTCCAACGGCCCAACCCCTAAGCGCCTGAACCATAGCGCCAGGGGCCTAACCCCTGGGGCCCCAACACCAGCTCCAGAGGCCCAACCCTTGGGAGCCCCAATACCAGCTCCAGGGGCCGAACCCCAGAGCGCCCGAACCACAGCTCCAGGGGCCCAAACCCTGGGGGACCCAACACCAGCTCCAGGGGCCTAACCCCTGAATGCCCGAACCATAGCTCCAGGGGCCTGATCCCTGGGGACCCCAACACCAGCTCCAGGGGCCCAACACCTGAGCGCACGAACCATAGCTCCAGGGGCCCAACCCCTGCGGGATCCATCACCAGCTCCAGTGGCCCTACCCCTGAGCGCCCGAACCATAGCTCCAGGAGCCTAACCCCTGGGGCCCCAACACCAGCTCCAGGGTCCCAACCCCTGGGGGCCCAAACACCAGCTCCAGGGGTCCAACCGTTGAGCGCCCGAACCATAGCTCCAGGGGCCTAAACCCTGGGGGCTCCAACACCAGCTCCAGGGGCCCAACCCCTGAGGGCCCGAACAATACCTCCAGGGGCTAACCCCTGGGGGTCCCAACACCAGGTCCAGGGGCCAAACCCTTGAGCGCTCGAACCATAGCTACAGGGGCCTAACCCCTAGGGGCCCCCAAACCAGCTCCAAGGGCCCAAAACAGAGCGCCCGAACCATAGCTCCAGGGGCCTAACTCCTGGGGGCCCCAACCCCAGCTGCAGGGGCCCAACCCCTGGGGGCCCCAACACCAGCTCCAGGGGCCCAACCCCTGAGCGCCCGAACCATAGCTCCAGGGGCCAAAAACCTGGGGCCCCAACACCAGCTCCAGGGGCCCAACCCCTGGGGGAACCAACACCAGCTCCACGGACCCAACCCCTGAGCGCCCGAACCATAGCTCCAGGGGCCTAACCCCTAGGGGCCCCAACCCCAGCTCCAGGGGCCCAACCCCTGGGGGCCACAACACCAGCTCCAGGGATCCAACCCATGAGCGCCCGAAACATTGCTCCAGAGGTCTAACCCCTGGGGGCCCCAACGCCAGCTCCAGGGGCCCAAACACTGAGAGCCAGAACAATACCACCAGGGGCCAAACCCCTGGGGGCCCCCACCCCAGCTCCAAGGGCCCAAAACCTAAGCGCCCGAACCATTGCTCCAGGGGACTAACCCCTGGGGCCCCAACACCAGCTCCAGGGGCCCAACCCCTGCGGGCCCTAACACAAGCTCCAGGGGCCCAAACCCTGAGCGCTCGAACCATAGCTACAGAGGCCTAACCCCTGGGGGCCCCAACCCCAGCTCCAAGGGCCCAAAACCTGAGCGCCCGAACCATAGCTCCAGGGGATTAACCCCTGCGGGCCCCAACCTCAGCTCCAGGGGCCCAACCCCTGGGGGCCCGAACAATATCTCCAGGGGCCTAACCCCTGGGGGCCCCAAAACAGCTCCAGCGGCCCAACCCATGAGCGCTCGAACCATAGCTACAGAGGCCTAACCCCTGGGGGCCCCCAACCCAGCTCCAAGGGCCCAAAACCTGAGCGCCCGAACCATAGCTCCAGGGGCCTAACCCCTGGGGGCCCCAACCCCAGCTCCAGGGGCCCAACCCCTGGGGTCCCCAACACCAGCTCCAGGGGCCGACACCCAGAGCGCCCGAACCATAGCTCCAGGGGCCCAAACCCTGAGAGCCCGAACCATAGCTCCAGGGGCTTAACCCCTGGGGGCCCCGACCCCAGCTCCAGTGGCCCAACCCCTGAGCGCCCGAACCATACCTCCAGGGGCCTAACCCCTAGGGGAACCAACCCCAGCTCCAGGAGCCCAACCCCTGGGGGCCCCAACTCCAGCTCCAGGGGTCCAACCCCTGAGCGCCCGAACCATAGCTCCAGGGGCCTAACCGCCGGGAGCCCCAACCCCAGCTCCAGGGGCCCAAACCCTGGGGCGCTCGACCCCAGCTCCAGAGGACCAACCCCTGTGCGCCTGAACCATAGCTCCAGGGCCTAACCCCTGGGGCCCCAACACCAGCTCCTCGAGCCCAACACCAGAGCGCCCGAACAATACCTCCAGGGGCCTAACCCCTGGGGGCCCCAACACCAGCTCCAGGGGCCCAACCCCTGAGCGCCCGAACAATACCTCCAGGGGCCTAACCCCTGGAGGCCCCAACACCAGCTCCAGGGGCCCAACACCAGAGCGCCCGAACAATACCTCCAGGGGCATAATCCCTGGGGGCCCCAACACTAGCTCCAGGGGCCCAACCCCTGGGGGTTCAAACACCAGCTCCAGGGGTCCAACCCCTGAGCGCCTGAACCATAGCTCCAGGGGCCTAACCCCTGGGGGGCCCCACGCCAGCTCCAAGGGCCCAAAACCTGAGCGCCCGAACCACAGCTCCAGGGGCCTAACCCCTGGGGGCCCCAACCCCAGCTGAAGGGGCCCAACCCCTGGGGGCCCCAACACCATCTTAAGAGGCCCAACCCCTGAGCGCCCGAACCATAGCTCCAGGGGCCTAACCCCTGGGGCCCCAACACCAGCTCCAGGGGCCCAACCCCTGGGAGCCCCAACACCAGCTGCAGGGGCCCAACCCCTGAGCGCCCGAAAAATAGCTCCAGGGGCCTAACCCCTGCGGGTCCCGACCCAAGCTCCAAGGGCCCAACCCCTGAGCGCCCGAACCATAGCTCCAGGGGCTTAACCCCCGGGGGCCCCAACCCCTGCTCCAGGGGCCCAATCCCTGGGGGCCCCAACACCACCTCCAGGGGCCCAACCCCAGAGCGCCCGAACCATAGCTCCAGAGGCCCAAACCCTGAGCACCCGAACCATAGCTCCAGGTGCCTAACCCCTGGGGCCCCAACCCCAGCTCCAGGGGAAAAACCCCTGGGGGCCCCAACACCAGCTCCAGGGGCCCAACCCCTGAGCGCCCGAACCATAGCTCCAGGGGCCTAACCCCCGGGAGCCCCAACCCCAGCTCCAGAGGCCCAAACTCTGGGGCGCTCGACCCCAGCTCCAGAGGCCCAAACCCTGAGCGCCTGAACCATAGCTCCAGGGCCTAACCCCCGGGGTCCCAACCCCAGCTCCAGGGGCGAAACCCCTGGGGGCCCCAACACCAGCTCCAGGGGCCCAACCCCAGAGTGCCAGAACCATAGCGCCAGGGGCCTAACCCCTTGGCCCCAACACCAGCTCAAGGGGCCCAACCCCTGCCGGCCCCAACACCAGCTCCAAGGGCCCAACTCCTAAGCGCCCGAACCATAGCTCCAGGGGCCTAACCCCTGTGGGCCCCAACACCAGCTCCGAGGGCCCAACCCCTGAGCGCTCGAACAATACCATCAGGGGCCTAACCCCTGGGGGCCCCAACCCCAGCACCAAGGGCCCAAAACCTGAGCGCCCAAACCATAGATCCAGGGGCCTAACCCCTGAGGGTCCCAACCCCAGCTCCAGGGGCCCAACCCGTGGGGGCCCCAACACCAGCTACAGGGGCCAAACCCCTGAGCGCCCGAACCATAGCTCCAGGGGCCTAACCCCTGGGGTACCCAACACCAGTTCCAGAGGCCTAACCGCTGAGCGCACGAACCATAGCTACAGGGTACTATCCCCTGGGGGCCCCCACCCCAGTTCCAAGGGCCCAAAACATGAGCGCCCGAACCATAGCTCCAGGGGCATAACCCCTGGGGCCCCAACACCAGATCCAGGGGCCCAACCCCTGGGGGCCCAAACACCAGCTCCAGGGGCCCAACCCCAGAGCGCCCGAACCATAGCTCCAGGGGCCTAACCCCTGGGGGCCCGAACACCAGCTCCAGGGGCCCAACCCCAGAGCGCCCGAACCATAGCGCCAGGGGCCTAACCCCTTGGCCCCAACACCAGCTCCAGGGGCCCAACCCCTGGCGGCCCCAACACCAGCTCCAAGGGCCCAACTCCTAAGCGCCCGAACCATAGCTCCAGGGGCCTAACCCCTGTGGGCCCCAACACCAGCTCCAAGGGCCCAACCCCTGAGCGCTCGAACAATACCATCAGGGGCCTAACCCCTGGGGGCCCCAACAACAGCTCCAGGGGCCCAACCCTTGAGCGCCCGAACCATAGCTCCAGGGGCCTAACCCCTGGGGGCCCCCACCCCAGCTCCAAGGGCCCAACCCCTGAGCGCCCGAACCATAGCTCCAGGGGCCTAACCCCTGGCGGCCAAAACCCCAGCTCCAGGGGCCCAACCCCTGGGGGTCCCAACACCAGTTCCAGGGGTCCAACCCCTGAGCGCCCGAACAATAGCTCCAGGGGCCTAACCCCTGGGGGCACCAACACCAGCTCCAGGGGTCCAACCCCTGAGTGCCCGAACAATACCTTCAGGGTCCTAACACCTGGGGGATCCAACACCAGCTCCAGGGGCCCAACCCCTGAACACTCGAACCATAGCTACAGGGGCCTAACCCCTGGCGGCCCCCACCCCAGCACCAAGGGCCCAAAACCTGAGCGCCCAAACCATAGATCCAGGGGACTAACCCCTTGGGCACCAACACCAGCTCAAGGGGTTCAAACCCTGGGGGCCCCAACACCAGCTCCAGGGGCCCAATCCCTGAGCGCCCGAACCATAGCTCCAGGGGCCTAACCCCTAAGGGTCCCAACCCCAGCTCCAGGGGCCCAACCCGTGGGGGCCCCAACACCAGCTACAGGGGCCAAACCCCTGAGCGCCCGAACCATAGATCCAGGGGCCTAACCCCGGGGGCCCCAAAACCAGCTCCAGGGGCCCAACCCCTGGGGGCCCCAACACCAGCTCCAGGAGCCAACCCCTGAGCGCTCGAACCATAGCTCCAGGGGCCTAACCCCTGCGGTACCCAACACCAGTTCCAGAGGCCTAACCCCTGAGCGCACGAACCATAGCTACAGGGTACTATCCCCTGGGGGCCCCCACACCAGTTACAAGGGCCCAAAACATGAGCGCCCGAACCATAGCTCCAGGGGCATAACCCCTGGGGCCCCAACACCAGCTCCAGGGGCCCAACCCCTGGGGGTCCCAACACCAGCTCCAGGGGCCCAACCCCAGAGCGCCCGAACCATAGCTCCAGGGGCCTAACCCTTGGGGGCCCCAACACCAGCTCCACGGGCCTAACCCCTGAGTGCCTGAACAATACCTCCAGGGGCCTAGCCCCTGGGGGCCCCAACACGAGCTCCAGGGGCCCAACCCCTGAGCGCTCGAACCATAGCTACAGGGGCCTAACCCTTGGGGGCCCCCACCCCAGCTCCAAGGGCCCAAAACCAGAGCACCCAAATCATAGCTCCAGGGGTCTAACCCCTGGGGCCCCAACACCAGCTCCAGGGGCCCAACCCGTGGGGGCCCCAACACCAGCTCTAGGGACCCAACCCCTGAGCCCCCGAACCATAGCTGCAGGGGCCTAACTCCTGGGGGACCCAACACCACCTAAACGGGCCTAACCCTTGAGCGCTCGAACAATAGCTACAGGGGCCTAAACCGTGGGGGCTCCCACCCCAGCTCCAAGGGCCCAACACCTGAGCACCCGAACCATAGCGCCAGGGGCCTAACCACCGCGGGCCTCAACCCCAGCTCCAGGGGTCCAACCCCTGGGGGCCCCAACACCAGCTCCAGGGGCCCAACCCCTGAGCGCCCGAACCATAGCTCCAGGGGCCTAACCCCTGGGGGACCCAACACCAGCTCCACGGGCCTAACCCCTGAGCGCCCGAACCATAGCGCCAGGGGCTTAACCCCTGGGGCCCTCGACCCCAGCTCCAGGGGCCCAACCCCTGGGGGCCCCAACCCCAGCTCCAGGGGCCCAACCCCTGGGGGCCCCAACACCAGCTCCAGGGGTCCAACCCCTGAGCGCCCGAAACATAGCTCCAGGGGCCTAACCCCTGGGGGCCCCAACACCAGTTCCAGGGGTCCATCCTCTGAGCGCCCGAACAATACCTCCAGGGGCCTAACCCCTGGGGGACCCCACCCCAGCTCCAGGGGTCCAACCCCTGAGCGCCCGAAACATAGCTCCAGGGGCCTAACCCCTGGGGGCCCCAACACCAGCTCCAGGGGCCCAACCTCTGAGCGCTCGAACCACAGCTACAGGGGCCTAACCCCTGGGGGACCCCACCCCAGCTCCAAGGGCCCAATACCTGAGCGCCCGAACCATAGCTCCAGGGGCCTGACCCCTAGTTCCCCAACACCACCTCCAGGTTCCCAACCCCTGGGGGCCCCAACACCAGGTCCAGGGGCCGAACCCCTGAGCGCCCGAACCATAGCTCCAGGGGCCTAACCCCCGGGGGCCCCAACACCAGCTCCAGGGGCCCTACCCCTGGGGGCACCAACACCAGCTCCAGGGGTCCAACCCTTGAGCGCCCGAACCATAGCTCCAGGGGCCTAACGCCTGAGGGCCCCAACACCAGCTCCAGGGGCCGAACCCCTGAGCGCCCGAACAATACCTTCAGGGGCCTAACCCCTGGGGGCCCCAACACCAGCACCAGGGGATCAACCCCTGGGGGCCCCAACACTAGCTCCAGGGGCCCAAACCTGAGCCCCCGAACCATACCTCCAGGGGCCTAACCCCTGGGGGCCCCAACACCAGCTCCAGGGGCCCAACCCCTGAGCGCCCGAACCATAGCTCCAGGGGCCTAACCCCCGGGGCCCCATCCCAGCTCCAGGGGCCCAACCCCTGGGGGCCTCAACACCAGCTCCAGGAGCCCAACCCCTGAGCGCCCGAACCATACCTCCAGGGGCCCAACCCCGGGGCCCCAACACCAGCTTCAGGGGCCCAACACCTGAGTGCCCGAACCATAGCTCCAGGGGCTTAACCCCCGGGGGCCCCAACCCCAGCTCCAGGGGCCCAAACCCTGGGGCGCTCGACTCCAGCTCCAGAGGCATAATCCCTGGGGGACCCAACAATAGCTCCAGGGGCCCAACCCCTGGGGGTTCAAACACTAGCTCCAGGGGTCCAACCCCTGAGCGCCCGAACCATAGCTCTAGGGGCCTAACCCCTGGGGGCCTCCACTCCAGCTCCAGGGGCCCAACCCCTGAGCGCCTAAAGAATACCTCCAGGGGCCTAATCCCTGAGGGCTCCAACACCAGCTCTGGGGACCAACCCCTGAGCGCTCGAACCATAGCTTCAGGGGCCTAACCCCTGGGGGCCTCAACACCAGCTCCAAGGGCCCAAAACCTGAGCGCCCGAACCACAGCTCCAGGGGCCTAACCCCTGGGGGGCCCCACCCCAGCTGCAGTGGCCCAACCCCTGGGGGCCCCAACACCATCTCCAGGGGCCCAACCCCTGAGCGCCCGAACCATAGCTCCAGGGGCCTAACCCCTGCGGGTCCCAACCCCAGCTCCAAGGGCCCAACCCCTGAGCGCCCGAACCATAGCTCCAGGGGCTTAACCTCCGGGGGCCCCAACCCCTGCTCCAGGGGCCCAATCCCTGGGGCCCCAACACCAGCTCCAGGGGCCCAACCCCAGAGCGCCCGAACCATAGCTCCAGGGGCCGAAACACTGAGCACCCGAACCATAGCTCCAGGTGCCTAACCCCTGGGGCCCCAACCCCAGGTCCAGGGGACAAACCCCTGGGGGCCCCAACACCAGCTCCAGGGGCCCAACCCCTGAGCGCCCGAACCATAGCTCCAGGGGCCTAACCCCCGGTAGCCCCAACCCCAGCTCCAGGGGCCCAAACCCTGGGGCGCTCCACCCCAGCTCCAGAGGCCCAAACCCTGAGCGCCTGAACCATAGCTCCAGGGCCTAACCCCCGGGGTCCCAACCCCAGCTCCAGGGGCCAAACCCCTGGGGGCCCCAACACCAGCTCCAGGGGCCCAAACCCAGAGCGCCCGAACCATAGCGCCAGGGGCCTAACCCCTGGGGCCCCAACACCAGCTCCAGGGGCCCAACCCCTGGCGGCCCCAACACCAGCTCCAAGGGCCCAATTCCTAAGCACCCGAACCATAGCTCCAGGGGCCTAACCCCTGTGGGCCCCAACACCAGCTCCAGGGGTCCAACCCCTGGGGGCCCCAACACCAGCTCCAGAGGCCTAACCCCTGAGCGCTCGAACGATAGCTACAGGGTCCTATCCCCTGGGGGCCCCCACCCCAGTTCCAAGGGCCCAAAACATGAGCGCCCGTACCATAGCTCCAGGGGCATAACCCCTGGGGCCCCAACACCAGATCCAGGGGCCCAACCCCTGGGGGCCCCAACACCAGCTCCAGGGGCCCAACCCCTGAGCGCCCGAACCATAGCTCCAGGGGCCTAACCCCTGGGGGCCCCAACACCAGCTCCACGGGCCTAACCCCTGAGTGCCTGAACAATACCTCCAGTGGCCTAACCCCTGGGGGCCCCAACACCAGCTCCAGGGGCCCAACCCCTGAGCGCTCGAACCATAGCTACAGGGGCCTAACCCTTGGGGGCCCCCACCCCAGCTCCAAGGGCCCAAAACCAGAGCGCCCGAATCATAGCTCCAGGGGCCTAACCCCTGGGGCCCCAACACCAGCTCCAGGGGCCCAACCAGTGTGGGCCCCAACACCAGCTCCAGGGGCCCAACCCCTGAGCGCCCGAACCATAGCTGCAGGGGCCTAACCCCTGGGGGACCGAACACCAGCTAAACGGGCCTAACCCCTGAGCGCTCGAACCATAGCTACAGGGGCCTAACCCCTGGGGGCCCCCACCCCAGCTCCAAGGGCCCAACACCTGAGCGCCCGAACCATAGCGCCAGGGGCCTAACCACCGCGGGCCTCAACCCCAGCTCCAGGGGTCCAACCCCTGGGGGCCCCAACACCAGCTCCAGGGGCCCAACCCCTGAGCGCCCAAACCATAGCTCCAGGGGCCTAACCCCTGGGGGCCCCCACCCCAGCTCCAAGGGCCCAACACCTGAGCGCCCGAACCATAGCGCCAGGGGCCTAACCCCTGGGGGCCCCAACACCAGCTCCAGGGGTCCAACCCCTTAGCGCCCGAAATATAGCTCCAGGGGCCTAACCCCTGGGGGCCCCAACACCAGCTCCAGGGGTCCATCCTCTGAGCGCCCGAACAATACCTCCAGGGGCCTAATCCCTGGGGGACCCTACCCCAGCTCCAGGGGTCCAACCCCTGAGCGCCCGAAACATAGCTCCAGGGGCCTAACCCCTGGGGGCCCCAACACCAGCTCCAGGGGCCCAACCTCTGAGCGCTCGAACCACAGCTACAGGGGCCTAACCCCTGGGGGACCCCACCCCAGCTCCAAGGGCCCAATACCTGAGCGCCCGAACCATAGCTCCAGGGGCCTAACCCCTGGGGGCCCCCACCCCAACTCCAAGGGCAAAACCCCTGAGCGCCCTAACCATAGCTCCAGGAGCCTAACGCCTGGGGGTCCCAACACCAGCTCCAGGGGCCGAACCCCTGAGCGCCCGAAAAATAACTCCAGGGGCCTAAACCCTGGGTGATCCAAGACCAGCTCCAGGGGCACAACCCCTGAGCGCTCGAACCATAGCTACAGGGGCCTAACCCCTGTGGGCTCCCCCCCCGCTCCAAGGACCCAAAACCTGAGTGCCCGAACTATAGCTCCAGGGGCCTAACCCCTGGGGCCCCAACACCAGCTCCAGGGGCCCTACCCCTGGGGGCCCCAACACCAGCTCCAGGGGTCCAAGCCTTGAGCGCTCGAACCATAGCTCTAGGGGCCTAATGCCTGGGGGCCCCAACACCAGCTCCAGGGGCCGAACCCCTGAGCGCCCGAAAAATAACTCCAGGGGCCTAAACACTGGGGGCCCCAACACCAGCTCCAGGGGCCCAACCCCTGAGCGCTCGAACCATAGCTACAGGGGCCTAACTCCTGTGGGCCCCCACCCCAGCTCCAAGGGCCCAAAACCTGAGCGCCCGAACCATAGCTCCAGGGGCCTAACCCCTGGGGCCCCAACACCAGTTCCAGGGGCCCAAACCCTGGGGGCCCGAACCATAGCTCCAGGGGCCCAACCCCTGAGCGCCCGAACTATAGCTCGAGGGGCCTAACCCCTGGGGGCCCCAACCCCAGCTCCACGGGCCGAACCCCTGGGGGCCCCAACACCAGCTCCAGGAGCCCAAACCCTGAGCGCCCGAACCATAGCTCGAGGGGCCTAACCCCTGGGGGCTCCAACCCCAGCTCCACGGGCCTAACCCCCGGGGACCCCAACCCCAGCTCCAGGGGCCAAACACCTGAGGGCCCAAACACCAGCTCCAGGGGTCCAACCCCTGAGTGCCTGAACCATAGCTCCAGAGGCTTAACCCCTGGGGGCCCCAACACCAGCTCCAGGGGCCCAACCCCTGAGCGTTCGAACAATACCTCCATGGGCTTAACCCCTGGGGGCCCCCACCCCAGATCCAAGAGCCCAAAGCCTGAGCGCCCGAACCATAGCTCCAGGGGCCTAACCCCTGAGTCCCCAACACCAGCTCCAGGGACCCAATCCCTGCGGGCCCCAGCACCAGCTACAGGGGCCCAAACCCTGAGCGCATCAACCATAGCTCCAGGGGCCTAAACCCTGGGGGCCCCAACCCCAGCTCCAGGGGCCCAACCCCTGGGGGCCACAACACCAGCTCCAGGGGCCGAACCCCTGAGCCCCCGAACCATAGCTCCAGGGGCCTAACCCCCGGGGGCCCCAACCCCAGCTCCAGGGGCCCAACCCCTTGGGGCCCCAACACCAGCTCCAGGGGTCCAACCCCTGAGCGCCCGAACCATAGCTCCAGGGGCCTAACCCCTAGGGGCCAAAACACCAGTTCCAGGGGCCAAACCCCTGAGCGCCCGAGCAATACCTCCAGGGGCCTAACCCCTGGGGGCCCCAACACCAGCTCCAGGGGCCCAACCCCTGACCGCTCGAACCATAGCTACAGGGGCCTAACCCCTGGGGGCTCCCACCCCAGCTCCAAGGACCCAAAACCTGAGCGCCCGAACCATAGCTCCAGGGGCCTAACCCCTGGGGGCCCCAACACCAGCTCCAGGGGCCCAAACCCTGAGCGCCCGAACCATAGCTACAGGGGCTTAACCCCTGTGGGCCCCAACCCCTGCTCCAAGGGCCCAAAACCTGATTGCCCGAACCATAGCTTCAGGGGCCTAACCCCTGGGGCCCCAACACCAGCTCCAGGGGCCCAACCCCTGGGGGGAAAACACCAGCTCCAGGGGCCCAACCCCTGAGCGCCCCAACCATAGCTCCAGGGGCCTGACCCCTGGGAGACCCAACCCCAGCTCCAGGGGCCCAACCCGTGGGGGCCCCAACACCAGCTCCAGGGGCCCAACCCCTGAGCGCCCGAACCATAGCTCCAGGGGACTAACCCGCGGAGGCCCGAACCCCAGCTCCAGGGGCCCAAACCCTGAGCGCCCCAACCATAGCTCCAGGGGCCTAACCCCTGGGGGCCCCAACACCAGCTCCAGGGGCCCAACCCCTGAGCACCCCAACCATAGCTCCAGGGGCCTAACCCCTGGGGGACCCAACCCCAGCTCCAGGGGCCCAACCCGTGGGGGCCCCAACACCAGCTCCAGGGGCCCAACCCCTGAGCGCCCGAACCATAGCTCCAGGGGACTAACCCGCGGAGGCCCGAACCCCAGCTCCAGGGGCCCAACCCCTGAGCGCCCGAACCATAGCTCCAGGGTCTTAACCCCTGGGGGCCCCAATCCCTGCTCCAGGGGCTCAACCCCTGGGGGCCCTAACACCAGCTGCAGGGGCCCAACCCCAGAGCGCCCGAACCATAGCTCCAGGGGCCCAAACCCTGAGCGCCCGAACCATAGCTCCAGGTGCCTAACCCCTGGGGCCTCAACACCAGCTCCAGGGGCCCAACCCCTGGGGGCCCCAACACCAGCTCCAGTGGCCCAACCCCTGAGCGCCCGAACCATAGCTCCAGAGGCCTAACCTCTGGGGGCCCCGACTCCAGCTCCAGGGGCCCAAACCCTGAGCGCCCGAACCATATCTCCAGGGGCCTAACCCCTAGGGGAACCAACCCCAGCTCCAGGGCCCCAACACCAGCTCCAGGGGCCCAACCCCTGAGCGCCCCGAACGATAGCTCCAGGGGCCTAACCCCCGGGAGCCTCAACCCCAGCTCCAGGGGCCCAACCACTGGGGCGCTCGACCCCAGCTCCAGAGGCCCAGCCCCTGAACGCCTGAACCATAGCTCCAGGGCCTAACCCCTGGGGCCTCAACACCAGCTCCAGGGGGCCAACCCCAGAGCGCTCGAACCATAGCTCCAGGGGCCCAACCCCTGGGGCCCCATCACCAGCTCCAGGGGCCCAGCCCCAGAGTGCCCGAACCAGAGCTCCAGGGGCCTAATCCCTGGGGTCCCCAACCCCAGCTCCAGGTGCCCAACCCCTGGGGGTGCCAACACCAGCTCCAGGGGTCCAAAACCTGACCGCCCGAACCATAGCTCCAGGGGCCTAATCCCTGGGGGCCCCCACCCCAGCTCCAAGGGCCCAATACCTGAGCGCCCGAACCATAGCTCCAGGGGCCTGACCCCTAGTTCCCCAACACCACCTCCAGGTTCCCAACCCCTGGGGGCCCCAACACCAGGTCCAGGGGCCGAACCCCTGAGCGCCCGAACCATAGCTCCAGGGGCCTAACCCCCGGGGGCCCCAACACCAGCTCCAGGGGCCCTACCCCTGGGGGCACCAACACCAGCTCCAGGGGTCCAACCCTTGAGCGCCCGAACCATAGCTCCAGGGGCCTAACGCCTGAGGGCCCCAACACCAGCTCCAGGGGCCGAACCCCTGAGCGCCCGAACAATACCTTCAGGGGCCTAACCCCTGGGGGCCCCAACACCAGCTCCAGGGGATCAACCCCTGGGGGCCCCAACACTAGCTCCAGGGGCCCAAACCTGAGCCCCCGAACCATACCTCCAGGGGCCTAACCCCTGGGGGCCCCAACACCAGCTCCAGGGGCCCAACCCCTGAGCGCCCGAACTATAGCTCCAGGGGCCTAACCCCCGGGGCCCCATCCCCAGCTCCAGGGGCCCAACCCCTGGGGGCCTCAACACCAGCTCCAGGAGCCCAACCCCTGAGCGCCCGAACCATACCTCCAGGGGCCCAACCCCGGGGCCCCAACACCAGCTTCAGGGGCCCAACACCTGAGTGCCCGAACCATAGCTCCAGGGGCTTAACCCCCGGGGGCCCCAACCCCAGCTCCAGGGGCCCAAACCCTGGGGCGCTCGACTCCAGCTCCAGAGGCATAATCCCTGGGTGCCCCAACAATAGCTCCAGGGGCCCAACCCCTGGGGGTTCAAACACTAGCTCCAGGGGTCCAACCCCTGAGCGCCCGAACCATAGCTCTAGGGGCCTAACCCCTGGGGGCCTCCACTCCAGCTCCAGGGGCCCAACCCCTGAGCGCCTAAAGAATACCTCCAGGGGCCTAATCCCTGAGGGCTCCAACACCAGCTCTGGGGACCAACCCCTGAGCGCTCGAACCATAGCTCCAGGGGCCTAACCCCTGGGGGCCCGAACACCAGCTCCAGGGGCCCAACCCCAGAGCGCCCGAACCATAGCGCCAGGGGCCTAACCCCTTGGCCCCAACACCAGCTCCAGGGGCCCAACCCCTGGCGGCCCCAACACCAGCTCCAAGGGCCCAACTCCTAAGCGCCCGAACCATAGCTCCAGGGGCCTAACCCCTGTGGGCCCCAACACCAGCTCCAAGGGCCCAACCCCTGAGCGCCCGAACAATACCATCAGGGGCCTAACCCCTGGGGGCCCCAACAACAGCTCCAGGGGCCCAACCCTTGAGCGCCCGAACCATAGCTCCAGGGGCCTAACCCCTGGGGGCCCCCACCCCAGCTCCAAGGGCCCAACCCCTGAGCGCCCGAACCATAGCTCCAGGGGCCTAACCCCCGGTGGCACCAACCCCAGCTCCAGGGGCCCAACCCCTGGGGGTCCCAACACCAGTTCCAGGGGTCCAACCCCTGAGCGCCCGAACAATAGCTCCAGGGGCCTAACCCCTGGGGGCACCAACACCAGCTCCAGGGGTCCAACCCCTGAGTGCCCGAACAATACCTTCAGGGTCCTAACACCTGGGGGATCCAACACCAGCTCCAGGGGCCCAACCCCTGAACACTCGAACCATAGCTACAGGGGCCTAACCCCTGGCGGCCCCCACCCCAGCACCAAGGGCCCAAAACCTGAGCGCCCAAACCATAGATCCAGGGGACTAACCCCTTGGGCACCAACACCAGCTCAAGGGGTTCAAACCCTGGGGGCCCCAACACCAGCTCCAGGGGCCCAATCCCTGAGCGCCCGAACCATAGCTCCAGGGGCCTAACCCCTAAGGGTCCCAACCCCAGCTCCAGGGGCCCAACCCGTGGGGGCCCCAACACCAGCTACAGGGGCCAAACCCCTGAGCGCCCGAACCATAGATCCAGGGGCCTAACCCCGGGGGCCCCAAAACCAGCTCCAGGGGCCCAACCCCTGGGGGCCCCAACACCAGCTCCAGGAGCCAACCCCTGAGCGCTCGAACCATAGCTCCAGGGGCCTAACCCCTGCGGTACCCAACACCAGTTCCAGAGGCCTAACCCCTGAGCGCACGAACCATAGCTACAGGGTACTATCCCCTGGGGGCCCCCACACCAGTTACAAGGGCCCAAAACATGAGCGTCCGAACCATAGCTCCAGGGGCATAACCCCTGGGGCCCCAACACCAGCTCCAGGGGCCCAACCCCTGGGGGTCCCAACACCAGCTCCAGGGGCCCAACCCCAGAGCGCCCGAACCATAGCTCCAGGGGCCTAACCCTTGGGGGCCCCAACACCAGCTCCACGGGCCTAACCCCTGAGTGCCTGAACAATACCTCCAGGGGCCTAGCCCCTGGGGGCCCCAACACGAGCTCCAGGGGCCCAACCCCTGAGCGCTCGAACCATAGCTACAGGGGCCTAACCCTTGGGGGCCCCCACCCCAGCTCCAAGGGCCCAAAACCAGAGCACCCAAATCATAGCTCCAGGGGCCTAACCCCTGGGGCCCCAACACCAGCTCCAGGGGCCCAACCCGTGGGGGCCCCAACACCAGCTCTAGGGACCCAACCCCTGAGCCCCCGAACCATAGCTGCAGGGGCCTAACTCCTGGGGGACCCAACACCACCTAAACGGGCCTAACCCCTGAGCGCTCGAAAAATAGCAACAGGGGCCTAAACCGTGGGGGCTCCCACCCCAGCTCCAAGGGCCCAACACCTGAGCACCCGAACCATAGCGCCAGGGGCCTAACCACCGCGGGCCTCAACCCCAGCTCCAGGGGTCCAACCCCTGGGGGCCCCAACACCAGCTCCAGGGGCCCAACCCCTGAGCGCCCGAACCATAGCTCCAGGGGCCTAACCCCTGGGGGACCCAACACCAGCTCCACGGGCCTAACCCCTGAGCGCCCGAACCATAGCGCCAGGGGCTTAACCCCTGGGGCCCTCGACCCCAGCTCCAGGGGCCCAACCCCTGGGGGCCCCAACCCCAGCTCCAGGGGCCCAACCCCTGGGGGCCCCAACACCAGCTCCAGGGGTCCAACCCCTGAGCGCCCGAAACATAGCTCCAGGGGCCTAACCCCTGGGGGCCCCAACACCAGTTCCAGGGGTCCATCCTCTGAGCGCCCGAACAATACCTCCAGGGGCCTAACCCCTGGGGGACCCCACCCCAGCTCCAGGGGTCCAACCCCTGAGCGCCCGAAACATAGCTCCAGGGGCCTAACCCCTGGGGGCCCCAACACCAGCTCCAGGGGCCCAACCTCTGAGCGCTCGAACCACAGCTACAGGGGCCTAACCCCTGGGGGACCCCACCCCAGCTCCAAGGGCCCAATACCTGAGCGCCCGAACCATAGCTCCAGGGGCCTGACCCCTAGTTCCCCAACACCACCTCCAGGTTCCCAACCCCTGGGGGCCCCAACACCAGGTCCAGGGGCCGAACCCCTGAGCGCCGGAACCATAGCTCCAGGGGCCTAACCCCCGGGGGCCCCAACACCAGCTCCAGGGGCCCTACCCCTGGGGGCACCAACACCAGCTCCAGGGGTCCAACCCTTGAGCGCCCGAACCATAGCTCCAGGGGCCTAACGCCTGAGGGCCCCAACACCAGCTCCAGGGGCCGAACCCCTGAGCGCCCGAACAATACCTTCAGGGGCCTAACCCCTGGGGGCCCCAACACCAGCTCCAGGGGATCAACCCCTGGGGGCCCCAACACTAGCTCCAGGGGCCCAAACCTGAGCCCCCGAACCATACCTCCAGGGGCCTAACCCCTGGGGGCCCCAACACCAGCTCCAGGGGCCCAACCCCTGAGCGCCCGAACCATAGCTCCAGGGGCCTAACCCCCGGGGCCCCATCCCCAGCTCCAGGGGCCCAACCCCTGGGGGCCTCAACACCAGCTCCAGGAGCCCAACCCCTGAGCGCCCGAACCATACCTCCAGGGGCCCAACCCCGGGGCCCCAACACCAGCTTCAGGGGCCCAACACCTGAGTGCCCGAACCATAGCTCCAGGGGCTTAACCCCCGGGGGCCCCAACCCCAGCTCCAGGGGCCCAAACCCTGGGGCGCTCGACTCCAGCTCCAGAGGCATAATCCCTGGGGGCCCCAACAATAGCTCCAGGGGCCCAACCCCTGGGGGTTCAAACACTAGCTCCAGGGGTCCAACCCCTGAGCGCCCGAACCATAGCTCTAGGGGCCTAACCCCTGGGGGCCTCCACTCCAGCTCCAGGGGCCCAACCCCTGAGCGCCTAAAGAATACCTCCAGGGGCCTAATCCCTGAGGGCTCCAACACCAGCTCTGGGGACCAACCCCTGAGCGCTCGAACCATAGCTTCAGGGGCCTAACCCCTGGGGGGCCCCACCCCAGCTCCAAGGGCCCAAAACCTGAGCGCCCGAACCACAGCTCCAGGGGCCTAACCCCTGGGGGCCCCAACCCCAGCTGCAGGGGCCCAACCCCTGGGGGCCCCAACACCATCTCCAGGGGCCCGACCCCTGAGCGCCCGAACCATAGCTCCAGGGGCCTAACCCCTGCGGGTCCCGACCCCTGCTCCAAGGGCCCAACCCCTGAGCGCCCGAACCATAGCTCCAGGGGCTTAACCCCCGGGGGCCCCAACCCCTGCTCCAGGGGCCCAATCCCTGGGGGCCCCAACACCAGCTCCAGGGGCCCAACCCCAGAGCGCCCGAACCATAGCTCCAGGGGCCCAAACACTGAGCACTCGAACCATAGCTCCAGATGCCTAACCCCTGGGGCCCCAACCCCAGCTCCAGGGGAAAAACCCCTGGGGGCCGCAACACCAGCTCCAGGGGCCCAACCCCTGAGCGCCCGAACAATAGCTCCAGGGGCCTAAACCCCGGGAGCCCCAACCCCAGCTCCAGGGGCCCAAACCCTGGGGCGCTCGACCCCAGCTCCAGAGGCCCAAAACCTGAGCGCCTGAACCATAGCTCCAGGGCCTAACCCCCGGGGTCCCAACCCCAGCTCCAGGGGCCAAACCCCTGGGGGCCCCAACACCAGCTCCAGGGGCCCAAACCCAGAGCGCCCGAACCATAGCGCCAGGGGCCTAACCCCTGGGGCCCCAACACCAGCTCCAGGGGCCAAACCCCTGGCGGCCCCAACACCAGCTCCAAGGGCCCAACTCCTAAGCGCCCGAACCATAGCTCCAGGGGCCTAACCCCTGGGGGCCCCAACACCAGCTCCAGGGGCCCAACCTCTGAGCGCTCGAACCACAGCTACAGGGGCCTAACCCCTGGGGGACCCCACCCCAGCTCCAGGGGCCCTACCCCTGGGGGCACCAACACCAGCTCCAGGGGTCCTACCCTTGAGCGCCCGAACCATAGCTTCAGGGGCCTAACGCCTGAGGGCCCCAACACCAGCTCCAGGGGCCGAACCCCTGAGCGCCCGAACAATAGGTCCAGGGGCCTAACCCCTGGGGGCACCAACACCAGCTCCAGGGGTCCAACCCCTGAGCGCCTGAACAATACCTTCAGGGGCCTAACCCCTGGGGGCCCCAACACCAGCTCCAGGGGATCAACCCCTGGGGGCCCCAACACTAGCTCCAGGGGCCCAAACCTGAGCCCCCGAACCATACCTCCAGGGGCCTAACCCCTGGGGGCCCCAACACCAGCTCCAGGGGCCCAACCCCTGAGCGCCCGAACCATAGCTCCAAGGGCCTAACCCGCGGGACCGCCAACCCAAGCTCCAGGGGCCCAACCCCTGGGGCGCTCGACACCAGCTCCAGAGGCCCAACCCCTGAGCGCCTGAACCATAGCTTCGGGGCCTAACCCCTGGGGCCCCAACACCAGCTCCAGGGGCCCAACCCCTGAGCTCCCGAACCATAGCTCCAGGGGCCTAACCCCCGGGGCCCCATCCCCAGCTGCAGGGGCCCAACCCCTGGGGGCCTCAACACCAGCTCCAGGGGCCCAACCCCTGAGCGCCCGAACCATAGCTCCAGGGGCCCAACCCCGGGGCCCCAACACCAGCTCCAGGGGCCCAACAGCTGAGTGCCCGAAACATAGCTCCAGGAGCATAATCCCTGGGGGCCCCAACACTAGCTCCAGGGGCCCAACCCCTGGGGCTTCAAACACCAGCTCCAGGGGTCCAACCCCTGAGCGCCCGAACCATAGCTCTAGGGGCCTAACCCCTGGGGGCCTCAACTCCATCTCCAGGGGCCCAACCCCTGAGCGCCTAAACAATACCTCCAGGGGCCTAATCCCTGAGGGCTCCAACACCAGCTCTGGGGCCCAAAACCTGAGCGCCCGAACCACAGCTCCAGGGGCCTAACCCCTGGGGGGCCCCACCCCAGCTGCAGTGGCCCAACCCCTGGGGGCCCCAACACCATCTCCAGGGGCCCGACCCCTGAGCGCCCGAACCATAGCTCCAGGGGCCTAACCCCTGCGGGTCCCGACCCCAGCTCCAAGGGCCCAACCCCTGAGCGCCCGAACCATAGCTCCAGGGGCTTAACCTCCGGGGGCCCCAACCCCTGCTCCAGGGGCCCAATCCCTGGGGCCCCAACACCAGCTCCAGGGGCCCAACCCCAGAGCGCCCGAACCATAGCTCCAGGGGCCGAAACACTGAGCACCCGAACCATAGCTCCAGGTGCCTAACCCCTGGGGCCCCAACCCCAGCTCCAGGGGCCCAACCCCTGAGCGCCCGAACCATAGCTCCAGGGGCCTAACCCCCGGTAGCCCCAACCCCAGCTCCAGGGGCCCAAACCCTGGGGCGCTCCACCCCAGCTCCAGAGGCCCAAACCCTGAGCGCCTGAACCATAGCTCCAGGGCCTAACCCCCGGGGTCCCAACCCCAGCTCCAGGGGCCAAACCCCTGGGGGCCCCAACACCAGCTCCAGGGGCCCAAACCCAGAGCGCCCGAACCATAGCGCCAGGGGCCTAACCCCTGGGGCCCCAACACCAGCTCCAGGGGCCCAACCCCTGGCGGCCCCAACACCAGCTCCAAGGGCCCAATTCCTAAGCGCCCGAACCATAGCTCCAGGGGCCTAACCCCTGTGGGCCCCAACACCAGCTCCAGGGGTCCAACCCCTGGGGGCCCCAACACCAGCTCCAGAGGCCTAACCCCTGAGCGCTCGAACGATAGCTACAGGGTCCTATCCCCTGGGGGCCCCCACCCCAGTTCCAAGGGCCCAAAACATGAGCGCCCGTACCATAGCTCCAGGGGCATAACCCCTGGGGCCCCAACACCAGCTCCAGGGGCCCAACCCCTGGGGGCCCCAACACCAGCTCCAGGGGCCCAACCCCTGAGCGCCCGAACCATAGCTCCAGGGGCCTAACCCCTGGGGGCCCCAACACCAGCTCCACGGGCCTAACCCCTGAGTGCCCGAACAATACCTCCAGTGGCCTAACCCCTGGGGGCCCCAACACCAGCTCCAGGGGCCCAACCCCTGAGCGCTCGAACCATAGCTACAGGGGCCTAACCCTTGGGGGCCCCCACCCCAGCTCCAAGGGCCCAAAACCAGAGCGCCCGAATCATAGCTCCAGGGGCCTAACCCCTGGGGCCCCAACACCAGCTCCAGGGGCCCAACCCGTGTGGGCCCCAACACCAGCTCCAGGGGCCCAACCCCTGAGCGCCCGAACCATAGCTGCAGGGGCCTAACCCCTGGGGGACCCAACACCAGCTAAACGGGCCTAACCCCTGAGCGCTCGAACCATAGCTACAGGGGCCTAACCCCTGGGGGCCCCCACCCCAGCTCCAAGGGCCCAACACCTGAGCGCCCGAACCATAGCGCCAGGGGCCTAACCACCGCGGGCCTCAACCCCAGCTCCAGGGGTCCAACCCCTGGGGGCCCCAACACCAGCTCCAGGGGCCCAACCCCTGAGCGCCCGAACCATAGCTCCAGGGGCCTAACCCCTGGGGGCCCCCACCCCAGCTCCAAGGGCCCAACACCTGAGCGCCCGAACCATAGCGCCAGGGGCCTAACCCCTGGGGGCCCCAACACCAGCTCCAGGGGTCCAACCCCTGAGCGCCCGAAATATAGCTCCAGGGGCCTAACCCCTGGGGGCCCCAACACCAGCTCCAGGGGTCCATCCTCTGAGCGCCCGAACAATACCTCCAGGGGCCTAATCCCTGGGGGACCCTACCCCAGCTCCAGGGGTCCAACCCCTGAGCGCCCGAAACATAGCTCCAGGGGCCTAACCCCTGGGGGCCCCAACACCAGCTCCAGGGGCCCAACCTCTGAGCGCTCGAACCACAGCTACAGGGGCCTAACCCCTGGGGGACCCCACCCCAGCTCCAAGGGCCCAATACCTGAGCGCCCGAACCATAGCTCCAGGGGCCTAACCCCTGCGGGCCCCCACCCCAACTCCAAGGGCAAAACCCCTGAGCGCCCTAACCATAGCTCCAGGGGCCTAACGCCTGGGGGTCCCAACACCAGCTCCAGGGGCCGAACCCCTGAGCGCCCGAAAAATAACTCCAGGGGCCTAAACCCTGGGTGATCCAAGACCAGCTCCAGGGGCACAACACCTGAGCGCTCGAACCATAGCTACAGGGGCCTAACCCCTGTGGGCTCCCCCCCCGCTCCAAGGACCCAAAACCTGAGTGCCCGAACTATAGCTCCAGGGGCCTAACCCCTGGGGCCCCAACACCAGCTCCAGGGGCCCTACCCCTGGGGGCCCCAACACCAGCTCCAGGGGTCCAAGCCTTGAGCGCTCGAACCATAGCTCCAGGGGCCTAATGCCTGGGGGCCCCAACACCAGCTCCAGGGGCCGAACCCCTGAGCGCCCGAAAAATAACTCCAGGGGCCTAAACACTGGGGGCCCCAACACCAGCTCCAGGGGCCCAACCCCTGAGCGCTCGAACCATAGCTACAGGGGCCTAACTCCTGTGGGCCCCCACCCCAGCTCCAAGGGCCCAAAACCTGAGCGCCCGAACCATAGCTCCAGGGGCCTAACCCCTGGGGCCCCAACACCAGTTCCAGGGGCCCAAACCCTGGGGGCCCGAACCATAGCTCCAGGGGCCCAACCCCTGAGCGCCCGAACTATAGCTCGAGGGGCCTAACCCCTGGGGGCCCCAACCCCAGCTCCACGGGCCGAACCCCTGGGGGCCCCAACACCAGCTCCAGGAGCCCAAATCCTGAGCGCCCGAACCATAGCTCGAGGGGCCTAACCCCTGGGGGCCCCAACCCCAGCTCCACGGGCCTAACCCCCGGGGACCCCAACCCCAGCTCCAGGGGCCAAACACCTGAGGGCCCAAACACCAGCTCCAGGGGTCCAACCCCTGAGTGCCTGAACCATAGCTCCAGAGGCTTAACCCCTGGGGGCCCCAACACCAGCTCCAGGGGCCCAACCCCTGAGCGTTCGAACAATACCTCCATGGGCTTAACCCCTGGGGGCCCCCACCCCAGATCCAAGAGCCCAAAGCCTGAGCGCCCGAACCATAGCTCCAGGGGCCTAACCCCTGAGTCCCCAACACCAGCTCCAGGGACCCAATCCCTGCGGGCCCCAGCACCAGCTACAGGGGCCCAAACCCTGAGCGCATCAACCATAGCTCCAGGGGCCTAAACCCTGGGGGCCCCAACCCCAGCTCCAGGGGCCCAACCCCTGGGGGCCACAACACCAGCTCCAGGGGCCGAACCCCTGAGCCCCCGAACCATAGCTCCAGGGGCCTAACCCCCGGGGGCCCCAACCCCAGCTCCAGGGGCCCAACCCCTTGGGGCCCCAACACCAGCTCCAGGGGTCCAACCCCTGAGCGCCCGAACCATAGCTCCAGGGGCCTAACCCCTAGGGGCCAAAACACCAGTTCCAGGGGCCCAACCCCTGAGCGCCCGAGCAATACCTCCAGGGGCCTAACCCCTGGGGGCCCCAATACAAGCTCCAGGGGCCCAACTCCTGACCGCTCGAACCATAGCTACAGGGGCCTAACCCCTGGGGGCTCCCACCCCAGCTCCAAGGACCCAAAACCTGAGCGCCCGAACCATAGCTCCAGGGGCCTAACCCCTGGGGGCCCCAACACCAGCTCCAGGGGCCCAAACCCTGAGCGCCCGAACCATAGCTACAGGGGCTTAACCCCTGTGGGCCCCAACCCCTGCTCCAAGGGCCCAAAACCTGATTGCCCGAACCATAGCTTCAGGGGCCTAACCCCTGGGGCCCCAACACCAGCTCCAGGGGCCCAACCCCTGGGGGGAAAACACCAGCTCCAGGGGCCCAACCCCTGAGCGCCCCAACCATAGCTCCAGGGGCCTGACCCCTGGGAGACCCAACCCCAGCTCCAGGGGCCCAACCCGTGGGGGCCCGAACACCAGCTCCAGGGGCCCAACCCCTGAGCGCCCGAACCATAGCTCCAGGGGACTAACCCGCGGAGGCCCGAACCCCAGCTCCAGGGGCCCAACCCCTGAGCGCCCCAACCATAGCTCCAGGGGCCTAACCCCTGGGGGCCCCAACACCAGCTCCAGGGGCCCAACCCCTGAGCACCCCAACCATAGCTCCAGGGGCCTAACCCCTGGGGGACCCAACCCCAGCTCCAGGGGCCCAACCCGTGGGGGCCCCAACACCAGCTCCAGGGGCCCAACCCCTGAGCGCCCGAACCATAGCTCCAGGGGACTAACCCGCGGAGGCGCGAACCCCAGCTCCAGGGGCCCAACCCCTGAGCGCCCGAACCATAGCTCCAGGGGCTTAACCCCTGGGGGCCCCAATCCCTGCTCCAGGGGCTCAACCCCTGGGGGCCCTAACACCAGCTGCAGGGGCCCAACCCCAGAGCGCCCGAACCATAGCTCCAGGGGCCCAAACCCTGAGCGCCCGAACCATAGCTCCAGGTGCCTAACCCCTGGGGCCTCAACACCAGCTCCAGGGGCCCAACCCCTGGGGGCCCCAACAGCAGCTCCAGTGGCCCAACCCCTGAGCGCCCGAACCATAGCTCCAGAGGCCTAACCTCTGGGGGCCCCGACTCCAGCTCCAGGGGCCCAAACCCTGAGCGCCCGAACCATATCTCCAGGGGCCTAACCCCTAGGGGAACCAACCCCAGCTCCAGGGCCCCAACACCAGCTCCAGGGGCCCAACCCCTGAGCGCCCGAACGATAGCTCCAGGGGCCTAACCCCCGGGAGCCTCAACCCCAGCTCCAGGGGCCCAACCACTGGGGCGCTCGACCCCAGCTCCAGAGGCCCAGCCCCTGAACGCCTGAACCATAGCTCCAGGGCCTAACCCCTGGGGCCTCAACACCAGCTCCAGGGGGCCAACCCCAGAGCGCTCGAACCATAGCTCCAGGGGCCCAACCCCTGGGGCCCCATCACCAGCTCCAGGGGCCCAGCCCCAGAGTGCCCGAACCAGAGCTCCAGGGGCCTAATCCCTGGGGTCCCCAACCCCAGCTCCAGGTGCCCAACCCCTGGGGGTGCCAACACCAGCTCCAGGGGTCCAAAACCTGACCGCCCGAACCATAGCTCCAGGGGCCTAATCCCTGGGGGCCCCCACCCCAGCTCCAAGGGCCCAATACCTGAGCGCCCGAACCATAGCTCCAGGGGCCTGACCCCTAGTTCCCCAACACCACCTCCAGGTTCCCAACCCCTGGGGGCCCCAACACCAGGTCCAGGGGCCGAACCCCTGAGCGCCCGAACCATAGCTCCAGGGGCCTAACCCCCGGGGGCCCCAACACCAGCTCCAGGGGCCCTACCCCTGGGGGCACCAACACCAGCTCCAGGGGTCCAACCCTTGAGCGCCCGAACCATAGCTCCAGGGGCCTAACGCCTGAGGGCCCCAACACCAGCTCCAGGGGCCGAACCCCTGAGCGCCCGAACAATACCTTCAGGGGCCTAACCCCTGGGGGCCCCAACACCAGCTCCAGGGGATCAACCCCTGGGGGCCCCAACACTAGCTCCAGGGGCCCAAACCTGAGCCCCCGAACCATACCTCCAGGGGCCTAACCCCTGGGGGCCCCAACACCAGCTCCAGGGGCCCAACCCCTGAGCGCCCGAACCATAGCTCCAGGGGCCTAACCCCCGGGGCCCCATCCCCAGCTCCAGGGGCCCAACCCCTGGGGGCCTCAACACCAGCTCCAGGAGCCCAACCCCTGAGCGCCCGAACCATACCTCCAGGGGCCCAACCCCGGGGCCCCAACACCAGCTTCAGGGGCCCAACACCTGAGTGCCCGAACCATAGCTCCAGGGGCTTAACCCCCGGGGGCCCCAACCCCAGCTCCAGGGGCCCAAACCCTGGGGCGCTCGACTCCAGCTCCAGAGGCATAATCCCTGGGGGCCCCAACAATAGCTCCAGGGGCCCAACCCCTGGGGGTTCAAACACTAGCTCCAGGGGTCCAACCCCTGAGCGCCCGAACCATAGCTCTAGGGGCCTAACCCCTGGGGGCCTCCACTCCAGCTCCAGGGGCCCAACCCCTGAGCGCCTAAAGAATACCTCCAGGGGCCTAATCCCTGAGGGCTCCAACACCAGCTCTGGGGCCCAACCCCTGAGCGCTCGAACCATAGCTTCAGGGGCCTAACCCCTGGGGGGCCCCACCCCAGCTCCAAGGGCCCAAAACCTGAGCGCCCGAACCATAGCTCCAGGGGCCTAACCCCTGGGGGCCCCAACCCCAGCTGCAGGGGCCCAACCCCTGGGGGCCCCAACACCATCTCCAGGGGCCCGACCCCTGAGCGCCCGAACCATAGCTCCAGGGGCCTAACCCCTGCGGGTCCCGACCCCTGCTCCAAGGGCCCAACCCCTGAGCGCCCGAACCATAGCTCCAGGGGCTTAACCCCCGGGGGCCCCAACCCCTGCTCCAGGGGCCCAATCCCTGGGGGCCCCAACACCAGCTCCAGGGGCCCAACCCCAGAGCGCCCGAACCATAGCTCCAGGGGCCCAAACACTGAGCACTCGAACCATAGCTCCAGATGCCTAACCCCTGGGGCCCCAACCCCAGCTCCAGGGGAAAAACCCCTGGGGGCCGCAACACCAGCTCCAGGGGCCCAACCCCTGAGCGCCCGAACCATAGCTCCAGGGGCCTAACCCCCGGGAGCCCCAACCCCAGCTCCAGGGGCCCAAACCCTGGGGCGCTCGACCCCAGCTCCAGAGGCCCAAAACCTGAGCGCCTGAACCATAGCTCCAGGGCCTAACCCCCGGGGTCCCAACCCCAGCTCCAGGGGCCAAACCCCTGGGGGCCCCAACACCAGCTCCAGGGGCCCAAACCCAGAGCGCCCGAACCATAGCGCCAGGGGCCTAACCCCTGGGGCCCCAACACCAGCTCCAGGGGCCAAACCCCTGGCGGCCCCAACACCAGCTCCAAGGGCCCAACTCCTAAGCGCCCGAACCATAGCTCCAGGGGCCTAACCCCTGGGGGCCCCAACACCAGCTCCAGGGGCCCAACCTCTGAGCGCTCGAACCACAGCTACAGGGGCCTAACCCCTGGGGGACCCCACCCCAGCTCCAGGGGCCCTACCCCTGGGGGCACCAACACCAGCTCCAGGGGTCCAACCCTTGAGCGCCCGAACCATAGCTCCAGGGGCCTAACGCCTGAGGGCCCCAACACCAGCTCCAGGGGCCGAACCCCTGAGCGCCCGAACAATAGGTCCAGGGGCCTAACCCCTGGGGGCACCAACACCAGCTCCAGGGGTCCAACCCCTGAGCGCCTGAACAATACCTTCAGGGGCCTAACCCCTGGGGGCCCCAACACCAGCTCCAGGGGATCAACCCCTGGGGGCCCCAACACTAGCTCCAGGGGCCCAAACCTGAGCCCCCGAACCATACCTCCAGGGGCCTAACCCCTGGGGGCCCCAACACCAGCTCCAGGGGCCCAACCCCTGAGCGCCCGAACCATAGCTCCAAGGGCCTAACCCGCGGGACCGCCAACCCAAGCTCCAGGGGCCCAACCCCTGGGGCGCTCGACACCAGCTCCAGAGGCCCAACCCCTGAGCGCCTGAACCATAGCTTCGGGGCCTAACCCCTGGGGCCCCAACACCAGCTCCAGGGGCCCAACCCCTGAGCTCCCGAACCATAGCTCCAGGGGCCTAACCCCCGGGGCCCCATCCCCAGCTGCAGGGGCCCAACCCCTGGGGGCCTCAACACCAGCTCCAGGGGCCCAACCCCTGAGCGCCCGAACCATAGCTCCAGGGGCCCAACCCCGGGGCCCCAACACCAGCTCCAGGGGCCCAACAGCTGAGTGCCCGAAACATAGCTCCAGGAGCATAATCCCTGGGGGCCCCAACACTAGCTCCAGGGGCCCAACCCCTGGGGCTTCAAACACCAGCTCCAGGGGTCCAACCCCTGAGCGCCCGAACCATAGCTCTAGGGGCCTAACCCCTGGGGGCCTCAACTCCATCTCCAGGGGCCCAACCCCTGAGCGCCTAAACAATACCTCCAGGGGCCTAATCCCTGAGGGCTCCAACACCAGCTCTGGGGCCCAAAACCTGAGCGCCCGAACCACAGCTCCAGGGGCCTAACCCCTGGGGGGCCCCACCCCAGCTGCAGTGGCCCAACCCCTGGGGGCCCCAACACCATCTCCAGGGGCCCGACCCCTGAGCGCCCGAACCATAGCTCCAGGGGCCTAACCCCTGCGGGTCCCGACCCCAGCTCCAAAGGCCCAACCCCTGAGCGCCCGAACCATAGCTCCAGGGGCTTAACCTCCGGGGGCCCCAACCCCTGCTCCAGGGGCCCAATCCCTGGGGCCCCAACACCAGCTCCAGGGGCCCAACCCCAGAGCGCCCGAACCATAGCTCCAGGGGCCGAAACACTGAGCACCCGAACCATAGCTCCAGGTGCCTAACCCCTGGGGCCCCAACCCCAGGTCCAGGGGAAAAACCCCTGGGGGCCCCAACACCAGCTCCAGGGGCCCAACCCCTGAGCGCCCGAACCATAGCTCCAGGGGCCTAACCCCCGGTAGCCCCAACCCCAGCTCCAGGGGCCCAAACCCTGGGGCGCTCCACCCCAGCTCCAGAGGCCCAAACCCTGAGCGCCTGAACCATAGCTCCAGGGCCTAACCCCCGGGGTCCCAACCCCAGCTCCAGGGGCCAAACCCCTGGGGGCCCCAACACCAGCTCCAGGGGCCCAAACCCAGAGCGCCCGAACCATAGCTCCAGGGGCCTAACCCCTGGGGCCCCAACACCAGCTCCAGGGGCCCAACCCCTGGCGGCCCCAACACCAGCTCCAAGGGCCCAATTCCTAAGCGCCCGAACCATAGCTCCAGGGGCCTAACCCCTGTGGGCCCCAACACCAGCTCCAGGGGTCCAACCCCTGGGGGCCCCAACACCAGCTCCAGAGGCCTAACCCCTGAGCGCTCGAACGATAGCTACAGGGTCCTATCCCCTGGGGGCCCCCACCCCAGTTCCAAGGGCCCAAAACATGAGCGCCCGTACCATAGCTCCAGGGGCATAACCCCTGGGGCCCCAACACCAGATCCAGGGGCCCAACCCCTGGGGGCCCCAACACCAGCTCCAGGGGCCCAACCCCTGAGCGCCCGAACGATAGCTCCAGGGGCCTAACCCCTGGGGGCCCCAACACCAGCTCCACGGGCCTAACCCCTGAGTGCCTGAACAATACCTCCAGTGGCCTAACCCCTGGGGGCCCCAACACCAGCTCCAGGGGCCCAACCCCTGAGCGCTCGAACCATAGCTACAGGGGCCTAACCCTTGGGGGCCCCCACCCCAGCTCCAAGGGCCCAAAACCAGAGCGCCCGAATCATAGCTCCAGGGGCCTAACCCCTGGGGCCCCAACACCAGCTCCAGGGGCCCAACCAGTGTGGGCCCCAACACCAGCTCCAGGGGCCCAACCCCTGAGCGCCCAAACCATAGCTCCAGGGGCCTAACCCCTGTGGGCCCCCACCCCAGCTCCAAGGGCCCAACACCTGAGCGCCCGAACCATAGCGCCAGGGGCCTAACCCCTGGGGGCCCCAACACCAGCTCCAGGGGTCCAACCCCTGAGCGCCCGAAATATAGCTCCAGGGGCCTAACCCCTGGGGGCCCCAACACCAGCTCCAGGGGTCCATCCTCTGAGCGCCCGAACAATACCTCCAGGGGCCTAATCCCTGGGGGACCCTACCCCAGCTCCAGGGGTCCAACTCCTGAGCGCCCGAAACATAGCTCCAGGGGCCTAACCCCTGGTGGCCCCAACACCAGCTCCAGGGGCCCAACCTCTGAGCGCTCGAACCACAGCTACAGGGGCCTAACCCCTGGGGGACCCCACCCCAGCTCCAAGGGCCCAATACCTGAGCGCCCGAACCATAGCTCCAGGGGCCTAACCCCTGGGGGCCCCAACACCAGCTCCAGGGGCCCAACCTCTGAGCGCTCGAACCATAGCTCCAGGGGCCTAACCCCTGGGGGCCCCCACCCCAACTCCAAGGGCAAAACCCCTGAGCGCCCTAACCATAGCTCCAGGGGCCTAACGCCTGGGGGTCCCAACACCAGCTCCAGGGGCCGAACCCCTGAGCGCCCGAAAAATAACTCCAGGGGCCTAAACCCTGGGTGATCCAAGACCAGCTCCAGGGGCACAACCCCTGAGCGCTCGAACCATAGCTACAGGGGCCTAACCCCTGTGGGCTCCCCCCCCGCTCCAAGGACCCAAAACCTGAGTGCCCGAACTATAGCTCCAGGGGCCTAACCCCTGGGGCCCCAACACCAGCTCCAGGGGCCCTACCCCTGGGGGCCCCAACACCAGCTCCAGGGGTCCAACCCTTGAGCGCTCGAACCATAGCTCCAGGGGCCTAACGCCTGGGGGCCCCAACACCAGCTCCAGGGGCCGAACCCCTGAGCGCCCGAAAAATAACTCCAGGGGCCTAAACACTGGGGGCCCCAACACCAGCTCCAGGGGCCCAACCCCTGAGCGCTCGAACCATAGCTACAGGGGCCTAACTCCTGTGGGCCCCCACCCCAGCTCCAAGGGCCCAAAACCTGAGCGCCCGAACCATAGCTCCAGGGGCCTAACCCCTGGGGCCCCAACACCAGTTCCAGGGGCCCAAACCCTGGGGGCCCGAACCATAGCTCCAGGGGCCCAACCCCTGAGCGCCCGAACTATAGCTCGAGGGGCCTAACCCCTGGGGGCCCCAACCCCAGCTCCACGGGCCGAACCCCTGGGGGCCCCAACACCAGCTCCAGGAGCCCAAACCCTGAGCGCCCGAACCATAGCTCGAGGGGCCTAACCCCTGGGGGCCCCAACCCCAGCTCCACGGGCCTAACCCCCGGGGACCCCAACCCCAGCTCCAGGGGCCAAACACCTGAGGGCCCAAACACCAGCTCCAGGGGTCCAACCCCTGAGTGCCTGAACCATAGCTCCAGAGGCTTAACCCCTGGGGGCCCCAACACCAGCTCCAGGGGCCCAACCCCTGAGCGTTCGAACAATACCTCCATGGGCTTAACCCCTGGGGGCCCCCACCCCAGATCCAAGAGCCCAAAGCCTGAGCGCCCGAACCATAGCTCCAGGGGCCTAACCCCTGAGTCCCCAACACCAGCTCCAGGGACCCAATCCCTGCGGGCCCCAGCACCAGCTACAGGGGCCCAAACCCTGAGCGCATCAACCATAGCTCCAGGGGCCTAAACCCTGGGGGCCCCAACCCCAGCTCCAGGGGCCCAACCCCTGGGGGCCACAACACCAGCTCCAGGGGCCGAACCCCTGAGCGCCCGAACCATAGCTCCAGGGGCCTAACCCCCGGGGGCCCCAAAACCAGCTCCAGGGGTCCAACCCCTGGGGGCCCCAACACCAGCTCCAGGAGCCAACCCCTGAGCGCTCGAACCATAGCTCCAGGGGCCTAACCCCTGGGGTACCCAACACCAGTTCCAGAGGCCTAACCCCTGAGAGCACGAACCATAGCTACAGGGTACTATCCCCTGGGGGCCCCCACCCCAGTTCCAAGGGCCCAAAACATGAGCGCCCGAACCATAGCTCCAGGGGCATAACCCCTGGGGCCCCAACACCAGCTCCAGGGGCCCAACCCCTGGGGGTCCCAACACCAGCTCCAGGGGCCCAACCCCAGAGCGCCCGAACCATAGCTCCAGGGGCCTAACCCCTGGGGGCCCCAATACCAGCTCCACGGGCCTAACCCCTGAGTTCCTGAACAATACCTCCAGGGGCCTAACCCCTCGGGGCCCCAACACTAGCTCCAGGGGCCCAACCCCTGAGCGCTCGAACCATAGCTACAGGGGCCTAACCCTTGGGGGCCCCCACCCCAGCTCCAAGGGCCCAAAACCAGAGCGCCCGAATCATAGCTCCAGGGGCCTAACCCCTGGGGCCCCAACACCAGCTCCAGGGGCCCAACCCGTGGGGGCCCCAACACCAGCTCCAGGGGCCCAAACCCTGAGCGCCCGAACCATAGCTGCAGGGGCCTAACTCCTGGGGGACCCAACACCAGCTAAACGGGCCTAACCCCTGAGCGCTCGAACCATAGCTACAGGGGCCTAAACCGTGGGGGCCCCCACCCCAGCACCAAGGGCCCAACACCTGAGCGCCCGAACCATAGCGCCAGGGGCCTAACCACCGCGGGCCTCAACCCCAGCTCCAGGGGTCCAACCCCTGGGGGCCCCAACACCAGCTCCAGGGGCCCAACCCCTGTGCGCCCGAACCATAGCTCCAGGGGCCTAACCCCTGGGGGACCCAACACCAGCTCCACGGGCCTAACCCCTGACCGCCCGAACCATAGCGCCAGGGGCTTAACCCCTGGGGCCCTCGACCCCAGCTCCAGGGGCCCAACCCCTGGGGGCCCCAACCCCAGCTCCAGGGGCCCAACCCCTGGGGGCCCCAACACCAGCTCCAGGGGACCAACCCCTGAGCGCCCGAAACATAGCTCCAGGGGCCTAACCCCTAGGGGCCCCAACACCAGCTCCAGGGGTCCATCCTTTGAGCGCCCGAACAATACCTCCAGGGGCCTAACCCCTGGGGGACCCCACCCCAGCTCCAGGGGTCCAACCCCTGAGCGCCCGAAACATACCTCCAGGGGCCTAACCCCTGGGGGCCCCAACACCAGCTCCAGGGGCCCAACCTCTGAGCGCTCGAACCACAGCTACAGGGGCCTAACACCTGGGGGACCCCACCCCAGCTCCAAGGGCCCAATACCTGAGCGCCCGAACCATAGCTCCAGGGGCCTAACCCCTGGGGGCCCCCACCCCAACTCCAATGGCTGAACCCCTGAGCGCCCGAACCATAGCTCCAGGGGCCTAACCCCCGGGGGCCCCAACACCAGCTCCAGGGGCCCTACCCCTGGGGGCCCCAACACCAGCTCCAGGGGTCCAACCCTTGAGCGCCCGAACCATAGCTCCAGGGGCCTAACGCCTGGGGGCCCCAACACCAGCTCCAGGGGCCGAACCCCTGAGCGCCCGAACAATACCTTCAGGGGCCTAACCCCTGGGGGCCCCAACACCAGCTCCAGGGGATCAACCCCTGGGGGCCCCAACACTAGCTCCATGGACCCAAACCTGAGCCCCCGAACCATACCTCCAGGGGCCTAACCCCTGGGGGCCTCAACACCAGCTCCAGGGGCCCAACCCCTGAGCGCCCGAACCATAGCTCCAGGGGCCTAACCCCCGGGGCCCCATCCCCAGCTCCAGGGGCTCAACCCCTGGGGGCCTCAACACCAGCTCCAGGAGCCCAACCCCTGAGCGCCCGAACCATAGCTCCAGGGGCCCAACCCCGGGGCCCCAACACCAGCTTCAGGGGCCTAACACCTGAGTGCCCGAAACATATCTCCAGGGGCATAATCCCTGGGGGCCCCAACACTAGCTCCAGGGGCCCAACCCCTGGGGGTTCAAACACCAGCTCCAGAGGTCCAACCCCTGAGCGCCCGAACCATAGCACTAGGGGCCAAAAACCTGAGGGCCTCAACTCCAGCTCCAGGGGCCCAACCCCTGAGCGCCTAAACAATACCTCCAGGGGCCTAATCAATGAGGGCTCCAACACCAGCTCCAGGGGCCCAACCCCTGGCGGCCCCAACACCAGCTCCAAGGGCCCAACTCCTAAGCGCCCGAACCATAGCTCCAGGGGCCTAACCCCTGGGGGCCCCAACACCAGCTCCAGGGGCCCAACCTCTGAGCGCTCGAATCACAGCTACAGGGGCCTAACCCCTGGGGGACCCCACCCCAGCTCCGAGGGCCCAATACCTGAGCGCCCGAACCATAGCTCCAGGGGCCTAACCCCCGGGGGCCCCAACACCAGCTCCAGGGGCCTAACCCCCGGGGGCCCCAACACCAGCTCCAGGGGTCCAACCCTTGAGCGCCCGAACCATAGCTCCAGGGGTCTAACGCCTGGGGGCCCCAACACCAGCTCCAGGGGCCGAACCCCTGAGCGCCCGAACAATAGCTCCAGGGGCCTAACCCCTGGGGGCACCAACACCAGCTCCAGGGGTCCAACCCCTGAGCGCCTGAACAATACCTTCAGGGGCCTAACCCCTGGGGGCCCCAACACCAGCTCCAGGGGATCAACCCCTGGAGGCCCCAACACTAGCTCCAGGGGCCCAAACCTGAGCCCCCGAACCATACCTCCAGGGGCCTAACCCCTGGGGGCCCCAACACCAGCTCCAGGGGCCCAACCCCTGAGCGCCCGAACCATAGCTCCAAGGGCCTAACCCGCGGGAGCGCCAACCCAAGCTCCAGGGGCCCAATCCCTGGGGCGCTCGACACCAGCTCCAGAGGCCCAACCCCTGAGCGCCTGAACCATAGCTTCGGGGCCTAACCCCTGGGGCCCCAACACCAGCTCCAGGGGCCCAACCCCTGAGCTCCCGAACCATAGCTCCAGGGGCCTAACCCCCGGGGCCCCATCCCCAGCTCCAGGGGCCCAACCCCTGGGGGCCTCAACACCAGCTCCAGGGGCCCAACCCCTGAGCGCCCGAACCATAACTCCAGGGGCCCAACCCCGGGGCCCCAACACCAGCTCCAGGGGCCCAACACCTGAGTGCCCGAAACATAGCTCCAGGGGCATAATCCCTGGGGGCCCCAACACTAGCTCCAGGGGCCTAACCCCTGGGGGTTCAAACACCAGCTCCAGGGGTCCAACCCCTGAGCGCCCGAACCATAGCTCTAGGGGCCTAACCCCTGGGGGCCTCAACTCCATCTCCAGGGGCCCAACCCCTGAGCGCCTAAACAATACCTCCAGGGGCCTAATCCCTGAGGGCTCCAACACCAGCTCTGGGGCCCAACCCCTGAGCGCTCGAACCATAGCTTCAGGGGCCTAACTCCTGGGGGGCCCCACCCCAGCTCCAGGGGCCCAACCCCTGGCGGCCCCAACACCAGCTCCAAGGGCCCAACTCCTAAGCGCCCGAACCATAGCTCCAGGGGCCTAACCCCTGTGGGCCCCAACACCAGCTCCAGGGGTCCAACCCCTGGGGGCCCCAACACCAGCGCCAGGAGGCAACCCCTGAGCGCTCGAACCATAGCTCCAGGGGCCTAACCCCTGGGGTACCCAACACCAGCTCCAGAGGCCTAACCCCTGAGCGCTCGAACCATAGCTACAGGGTCCTATCCCCTGGGGGCCCCCACCCCAGTTCAAAGGGCCCAAAACATGAGCGCCCGAACCATAGCTCCAGGGGCATAACCCCTGGGGCCCCAACACCAGATCCAGGGGCCCAACCCCTGGGGGCCGCAACACCAGCTCCAGGGGCCCAACCCCTGAGCGCCCGAACCATAGCTCCAGGGGCCTAACCCCTGGGGGCCCCAACACCAGCTCCACGGGCCTAACCGCTGAGTGCCTGAACAATACCTCCAGGGGCCTAACCCCTGGGGGCCCCAACACCAGCTCCAAGGGCCCAATACCTGAGCGCCCGAACTATAGCTCCAGGGGCCTAACCTCTGGGGGCCCCCACCCCAACTCCAATGGCCGAACCCCTGAGCGCCCGAACCATAGCTCCAGGGGCCTAACCCCCGGGGGCCCCAACACCAGCTCCAGGGGCCCTACCCCTGGGGGCCCCAACACCAGCTCCAGGGGTCCAACCCTTGAGCGCCCGAACCATAGCTCCAGGGGCCTAAAGCCTGGGAGCCCCAACACCAGCTCCAGGGGCCGAACCCCTGAGCGCCCGAACAATACCTTCAGGGGCCTAACCCCTGGGGGCCCCAACACCAGCTCCAGGGGATCAACCCCTGGGGGCCCCAACACTAGCTCCAGGGGCCCAAACCTGAGCCCCCGAACCATAACTCCAGGGGCCTAACCCCTGGGGGCCCCAACACCAGCTCCAGGGGCCCAACCCCTGAGCGCCCGAACCATAGCTCCAGGGGCCCTACCCTTGGGGGCCCGAACACCAGCTCCAGGGGTCCAACCCTTGAGCGACCGAACCATAGCTACAGGGTCCTATCCCCTGGGGGCCCCCACCCCAGTTCCAAGGGCCCAAAACATGAGCGCCCGAACCATAGCTCCAGGGGCATAACCCCTGGGGCCCCAACACCAGATCCAGGGGCCCAACCCCTGGGGGCCCCAACACCAGCTCCAGGGGCCCAACCCCTGAGCGCCCGAACCATAGCTCCAGGGGCCTAACCCCTGGGGGCCCCAACACCAGCTCCACGGGCCTAACCCCTGAGTGCCTGAACAATACCTCCAGGGGCCTAACCCCTGGGGGCCCCAACACCAGCTCCAGGGGCCCAACCCCTGAGCGCTCGAACCATAGCTACAGGGGCCTAACCCTTGGGGGCCCCCACCCCAGCTCCAAGGGCCCAAAACCAGAGCGCCCGAATCATAGCTCCAGGGGCCTAACCCCTGGGGCCCCAACACCAGCTCCAGGGGTCCAACCCGTGTGGGCCCCAACACCAGCTACAGGGGCCCAACCCCTGAGCGCCCGAAACATAGCTGCAGGGGCCTAACCCCTGGGGGACCCAACACCAGCTAAACGGGCCTAATCCCTGAGCGCTCGAACCATAGCTACAGGGGCCTAACCTGTGGGGGCCCCCACCCCAGCTCCAAGGGCACAAGACCTGAGCGCCCGAACCATAGCGCCAGGGGCCTAACCACCGCGGGCCTCAACCCCAGCTCCAGTGGTCCATCCCCTGGGGGCCCCAAAACCAGCTCCAGGGGCCCAACCCCTGAGCGCCCGAACCATAGCTCCAGGGGCCTAACCCCTGGGGCCCCAACACCAGCTCCAGGGGCCCAACCCGTGTGGGCCCCAACACCAGCTCCAGGGGCCCAACCCCTGAGCGCCCGAACCATAGCTCCAGGGGCCTAACCCCTGGGGCCCCAACACCAGCTCCAGGGGCCCAACCCGTGTGGGCCTCAACCCCAGCTCCAGGGGTCCAACCCCTGGGGGCCCCAACACCAGCTCCAGGGGCCCAACCCCTGTGCGCCCGAACCATAGCTCCAGGGGCCTAACCCCTGGGGGACTCAACACCAGCTCCACAGGCCTAACCCCTGACCGCCCGAACCATAGCGCCAGGGGCTTAACCCCTGGGGCCCTCGACCCCAGCTCCAGGGGCCCAACCCCTGGGGTCCCCAACCCCAGCTCCAGGGGCCCAACCCCTGGGGGCCCCAACACCAGCTCCAGGGGTCCATCCTTTGAGCGCCCGAACAATACCTCCAGGGGCCTAACCCCTGGGGGACCCCACCCCAGCTCCAGGGGTCCAACCCCTGAGCGCCCGAAACATACCTCCAGGGGCCTAACCCCTGGGGGCCCCAACACCAGCTCCAGGGGCCCAACCTCTGAGCGCTCGAACCACAGCTACAGGGGCCTAACACCTGGGGGACCCCACCCCAGCTCCAAGGGCCCAATACCTGAGCGCCCGAACCATAGCTCCAGGGGCCTAACCCCTGGGGGCCCCCACCCCAACTCCAATGGCCGAACCCCTGAGCGCCGGAACCATAGCTCCAGGGGCCTAACCCCCGGGGGCCCCAACACGAGCTCCAGGGGCCCTACCCCTGGGGGCCCCAACACCAGCTCCAGGGGTCCAACCCTTGAGCGCCCGAACCATAGCTCCAGGGGCCTAACGCCTGGGGGCCCCAACACCAGCTCCAGGGGCCGAACCCCTGAGCGCCCGAACAATACCTTCAGGGGCCTAACCCCTGGGGGCCCCAACACCAGTTCCGGGGGATCAACCCCTGGGGGCCCCAACACTAGCTCCATGGACCCAAACCTGAGCCCCCAAACCATACCTCCAGGGGCCTAACCCCTGGGGGCCTCAACACCAGCTCCAGGGGCCCAACCCCTGAGCGCCCGAACCATAGCTCCAGGGGCCTAACCCCCGGGGCCCCATCCCCAGCTCCAGGGGCTCAACCCCTGGGGGCCTCAACACCAGCTCCAGGAGCCCAACCCCTGAGCGCCCGAACCATAGCTCCAGGGGCCCAACCCCGGGGCCCCAACACCAGCTTCAGGGGCCTAACACCTGAGTGCCCGAAACATATCTCCAGGGGCATAATCCCTGGGGGCCCCAACACTAGCTCCAGGGGCCCAACCCCTGGGGGTTCAAACACCAGCTCCAGAGGTCCAACCCCTGAGCGCCCGAACCATAGCACTAGGGGCCTAACCCCTGAGGGCCTCAACTCCAGCTCCAGGGGCCCAACCCCTGAGCGCCTAAACAATACCTCCAGGGGCCTAATCAATGAGGGCTCCAACACCAGCTCCAGGGGCCCAACCCCTGGCGGCCCCAACACCAGCTCCAAGGGCCCAACTCCTAAGCGCCCGAACCATAGCTCCAGGGGCCTAACCCCTGGGGGCCCCAACACCAGCTCCAGGGGCCCAACCTCTGAGCGCTCGAATTACAGCTACAGGGGCCTAACCCCTGGGGGACCCCACCCCAGCTCCGAGGGCCCAATACCTGAGCGCCCGAACCATAGCTCCAGGGGCCTAACCCCCGGGGGCCCCAACACCAGCTCCAGGGGCCCTACCCCTGGGGGCCCCAACACCAGCTCCAGGGGTCCAACCCTTGAGCGCCCGAACCATAGCTCCAGGGGTCTAACGCCTGGGGGCCCCAACACCAGCTCCAGGGGCCGAACCCCTGAGCGCCCGAACAATAGCTCCAGGGGCCTAACCCCTGGGGGCACCAACACCAGCTCCAGGGGTCCAACCCCTGAGCGCCTGAACAATACCTTCAGGGGCCTAACCCCTGGGGGCCCCAACACCAGCTCCAGGGGATCAACCCCTGGGGGCCCCAACACTAGCTCCAGGGGCCCAAACCTGAGCCCCCGAACCATACCTCCAGGGGCCTAACCCCTGAGGGCCCCAACACCAGCTCCAGGGGCCCAACCCCTGAGCGCCCGAACCATAGCTCCAAGGGCCTAACCCGCGGGAGCGCCAACCCAAGCTCCAGGGGCCCAATCCCTGGGGCGCTCGACACCAGCTCCAGAGGCCCAACCCCTGAGCGCCTGAACCATAGCTTCGGGGCCTAACCCCTGGGGCCCCAACACCAGCTCCAGGGGCCCAACCCCTGAGCTCCCGAACCATAGCTCCAGGGGCCTAACCCCCGGGGCCCCATCCCCAGCTCCAGGGGCCCAACCCCGGGGCCCCAACACCAGCTCCAGGGGCCCAACACCTGAGTGCCCGAAACATAGCTCCAGGGGCATAATCCCTGGGGGCCCCAACACTAGCTCCAGGGGCCCAACCCCTGGGGGTTCAAACACCAGCTCCAGGGGTCCAACCCCTGAGCGCCCGAACCATAGCTCTAGGGGCCTAACCCCTAGGGGGCCTCAACTCCATCTCCAGGGGCCCAACCCCTGAGCGCCTAAACAATACCTCCAGGGGCCTAATCCCTGAGGGCTCCAACACCAGCTCTGGGGCCCAACCCCTGAGCGCTCGAACCATAGCTTCAGGGGCCTAACTCCTGGGGGGCCCCACCCCAGCTCCAGGGGCCCAACCCCTGGCGGCCCCAACACCAGCTCCAAGGGCCCAACTCCTAAGCGCCCGAACCATAGCTCCAGGGGCCTAACCCCTGTGGGCCCCAACACCAGCTCCAGGGGTCCAACCCCTGGGGGCCCCAACACCAGCGCCAGGAGGCAACCCCTGAGCGCTCGAACCATAGCTCCAGGGGCCTAACCCCTGGGATACCCAACACCAGCTCCAGAGGCCTAAACCCTGAGCGCTCGAACCATAGCTACAGGGTCCTATCCCCTGGGGGCCCCCACCCCAGTTCAAAGGGCCCAAAACATGAGCGCCCGAACCATAGCTCCAGGGGCATAACCCCTGGGGCCCCAACACCAGATCCAGGGGCCCAACCCCTGGGGGCCGCAACACCAGCTCCAGGGGCCCAACCCCTGAGCGCCCGAAAAATAGCTCCAGGGGCCTCACCCCTGGGGGCCCCAACACCAGCTCCACGGGCCTAACCGCTGAGTGCCTGAACAATACCTCCAGGGGCCTAACCCCTGGGGGCCCCAACACCAGCTCCAAGGGCCCAATACCTGAGCGCCCGAACCATAGCTCCAGGGGCCTAACCTCTGGGGGCCCACACCCCAACTCCAATGGCCGAACCCCTGAGCGCCCGAACCATAGCTCCAGTGGCCTAACCCCCGGGGGCCCCAACACCAGCTCCAGGGGCCCTACCCCTGGGGGCCCCAACACCAGCTCCAGGGGTCCAACCCTTGAGCGCCCGAACCATAGCTCCAGGGGCCTAAAGCCTGGGGGCACCAACACCAGCTCCAGGGGCCGAACCCCTGAGCGCCCGAACAATACCTTCAGGGGCCTAACCCCTGGGGGCCCCAACACCAGCTCCAGGGGATCAACCCCTGGGGGCCCCAACACTAGCTCCAGGGGCCCAAACCTGAGCCCCCGAACCATACCTCCAGGGGCCTAACCCCTGGGGGCCCCAACACCAGCTCCAGGGGCCCAACCCCTGAGCGCCCGAACCATAGCTCCAGGGGCCTAACCCCCGGGGCCCCATCCCCAGCTCCAGGGGCCCAACCCCTGGGGGCCTCAACACCAGCTCCAGGAGCCCAACCCCTGAGCGCCCGAACCATAGCTCCAGGGGCCCTACCCTTGGGGGCCCGAACACCAGCTCCAGGGGTCCAACCCTTGAGCGACCGAACCATAGCTACAGGGTCCTATCCCCTGGGGGCCCCCACCCCAGTTCCAAGGGCCCAAAACATGAGCGCCCGAACCATAGCTCCAGGGACATAACCCCTGGGGCCCCAACACCAGATCCAGGGGCCCAACCCCTGGGGGCCCCAACACCAGCTCCAGGGGCCCAACCCCTGAGCGCCCGAACCATAGCTCCAGGGGCCTAACCCCTGGGGGCTCCAACACCAGCTCCACGGGCCTAACCCCTGAGTGCCTGAACAATACCTCCAGGGGCCTAACCCCTGGGGGCCCCAACACCAGCTCCAGGGGCCCAACCCCTGAGCGCTCGAACCATAGCTACAGGGGCCTAACCCTTGGGGGCCCCCACCCCAGCTCCAAGGGCCCAAAACCAGAGCGCCCGAATCATAGCTCCAGGGGCCTAACCCCTGGGGCCCCAACACCAGCTCCAGGGGTCCAACCCGTGTGGGCCACAACACCAGCTACAGGGGCCCAACCCCTGAGCGCCCGAAACATAGCTGCAGGGGCCTAACCCCTGGGGGACCCAACACCAGCTAAACGGGCCTAACCCCTGAGCGCTCGAACCATAGCTACAGGGGCCTAACCTCTGGGGGCCCCCACCCCAGCTCCAAGGGCACAAGACCTGAGCGCCCGAACCATAGCGCCAGGTGCCTAACCACCGCGGGCCTCAACCCCAGCTCCAGTGGTCCATCCCCTGGGGGCCCCAACACCAGCTCCAGGGGCCCAACCCCTGAGCGCCCGAACCATAGCTCCAGGGGCCTAACCCCTGGGGCCCCAACACCAGCTCCAGGGGCCCAACCCGTGTGGGCCCCAACACCAGCTCCAGGGGCCCAACCCCTGAGCGCCCGAAACATAGCTGCAGGGGCCTAACCCCTGGGAGACCCAACACCAGCTAAACGGGCCTAACCCCTGAGCGCCCAAACCATAGCTCCAGGGGCCTAACCCCTGGGGGACCCAACACCAGCTCCACGGGCCTAACCCCTGAGCGCCCGAACCATAGCGCCAGGGGACTAACCCCTGGGGCCCTCGACCCCAACTCCAGGGGCCCAACCCCTGAGCGCCCGAACCATAGCTCCAGGGCCCCAACCCCTGAGCGCCCGAACCATAGCTCCAGGGGCCCAACCCCTAGGGGCCCCAACACCAGCTCCAGGGGTCCAACCCCTGAGCGCCCGAAACATAGCTCCAGGGGCCTAACCCCCGGGGGCCCCAACACCAGCTCCAGGGGCCCTACCCCTGGGGGCTCCAACACCAGCTCCAGGGGTCCAAACCTTGAGCGCCCGAACCATAGCTCCAGGGGCCTAACGCCTGGGGGCCCCAACACCAGCTCCAGGGGCAGAACCCCTGAGCGCCCGAAAAATAACTCCAGGGGCCTAAACCCTGGGTGCCCCAACACCAGCTCCAGGGGCACAACCCCTGAGCGCTCGAACCATAGCTACAGGGGCCTAATCCCTGTGGGCTCCCACCCCTGCTCCAAGGACCCAAAACCTGAGTGCCCGAACCATAGCTCCAGGGGCCTAACCCCTGGGGCCCCAACACCAGCTCCAGGGGCCCTACCCCTGGGGGCCCCAACACCAGCTCCAGGGGTCCAACCCTTGAGCGCACGAACCATAGCTCCAGGGGCCTAACGCCTGGGGGCCTCACCACCAGCTCCAGGGGCCCAACCCCTGAGCGCTCGAAACATAGCTACAGGGGCCTAACTCCTGTGGGCCCCCACCCCAGCTCCAAGGGACCAAAACCTGAGCGCCCGAACCATAGCTCCAGGGGCCTAACCCCTGGGGCCCCAACACCAGTTCCAGGGGCCCAAACCCTGGGGGCCCGAACAACAGCTCCAGGGGCCCAACCCCTGAGCGCCCGAACTATAGCTCGAGGGGCCTAACCCCTGGGGGCCCAACCCCAGCTCCACGGGCCTAACCCCCGGGGACCCCAACCCCAGCTCCAGGGGCCAAACACCTGAGGGCCCAAACACCAGCTCCAGGGGTCCAACCCCTGAGTGCCTGAAGCATAGCTCCAGAGGCTTAACCCATGGGGGCCCCAACACCAGCTCCAGGGGCCCAACCCCTGAGCGTTCGAACAATACCTCCATGGGCTTAACCCCTGGGGGCCCCCACCCCAGATCCAAGAGCCCAAAGCCTGAGCGCCCGAACCATAGCTCCAGGGGCCTAACCCCTGAGTCCCCAACACCAGCTCCAGGGACCCAATCCCTGCGGACCCCAGCACCAATTACAGGGGCCCAAACCCTGAGCGCCCAAACCATAGCTCCAGGGGCCTAACCCCTGGGGGACCCAACACCAGCTCCACGGGCCTAACCCCTGAGCGCCCGAACCATAGCGCCAGGGGACTAACCCCTGGGGCCCTCGACCCCAACTCCAGGGGCCCAACCCCTGAGCGCCCGAACCATAGCTCCAGGGCCCCAACCCCTGAGCGCCCGAACCATAGCTCCAGGGGCCCAACCCCTGGGGGCCCCAACACCAGCTCCAGGGGTCCAACCCCTGAGCGCCCGAAACATAGCTCCAGGGGCCTAACCCCCGGGGGCCCCAACACCAGCTCCAGGGGCCCTACCCCTGGGGGCTCCAACACCAGCTCCAGGGGTCCAAACCTTGAGCGCCCGAACCATAGCTCCAGGGGCCTAACGCCTGGGGGCCCCAACACCAGCTCCAGGGGCAGAACCCCTGAGCGCCCGAAAAATAACTCCAGGGGCCTAAACCCTGGGTGCCCCAACACCAGCTCCAGGGGCACAACCCCTGAGCGCTCGAACCATAGCTACAGGGGCCTAATCCCTGTGGGCTCCCACCCCTGCTCCAAGGACCCAAAACCTGAGTGCCCGAACCATAGCTCCAGGGGCCTAACCCCTGGGGCCCCAACACCAGCTCCAGGGGCCCTACCCCTGGGGGCCCCAACACCAGCTCCAGGGGTCCAACCCTTGAGCGCACGAACCATAGCTCCAGGGGCCTAACGCCTGGGGGCCTCACCACCAGCTCCAGGGGCCCAACCCCTGAGCGCTCGAAACATAGCTACAGGGGCCTAACTCCTGTGGGCCCCCACCCCAGCTCCAAGGGACCAAAACCTGAGCGCCCGAACCATAGCTCCAGGGGCCTAACCCCTGGGGCCCCAACACCAGTTCCAGGGGCCCAAACCCTGGGGGCCCGAACAACAGCTCCAGGGGCCCAACCCCTGAGCGCCCGAACTATAGCTCGAGGGGCCTAACCCCTGGGGGCCCAACCCCAGCTCCACGGGCCTAACCCCCGGGGACCCCAACCCCAGCTCCAGGGGCCAAACACCTGAGGGCCCAAACACCAGCTCCAGGGGTCCAACCCCTGAGTGCCTGAACCATAGCTCCAGAGGCTTAACCCCTGGGGGCCCCAACACCAGCTCCAGGGGCCCAACCCCTGAGCGTTCGAACAATACCTCCATGGGCTTAACCCCTGGGGGCCCCCACCCCAGATCCAAGAGCCCAAAGCCTGAGCGCCCGAACCATAGCTCCAGGGGCCTAACCCCTGAGTCCCCAACACCAGCTCCAGGGACCCAATCCCTGCGGACCCCAGCACCAATTACAGGGGCCCAAACCCTGAGCGCATCAACCATAGCTCCAGGGGCCTAACCCCTGGGGGCCCCAACCCCAGCTCCAGGGGCCCAACCCCTGGGAGCCACAACACCAGCTCCAGGGGCCGAACCCCTGAGCCCCCGAACCATAGCTCCAGGGGCCTAACCCCCGGGGGCCCCAACCCCAGCTGCAGGGGCCCAACCCCTTGGGGCCCCAACACCAGCTCCAGGGGTCCAACCCCTGAGCGCCCGAACCATAGCTCCAGGGGCCTAACCCCTAGGGGCCAAAACACCAGTTCCAGGGGCCCAACCCCTGAGCGCCCGAGCAATACCTCCAGGGACCTAACCCCTGGGGGCCCCAACACAAGCTCCAGGGGCCCAACTCCTGACCGCTCGAACCACAGCTACAGGGGCTTAACCCCTGGGGGCTCCCACCCCTGCTCCAAGGGCCCAAAACCTGAGTGCCCGAATCATAGTTTCAGGGGCCTAACCCCTGGGGCCCCAACACCAGCTCCAGGGGCCCAACCCCTGGGGGGAAAACACCAGCTCCAGGGGCCCAACCCCTGAGCGCCCCAACCATAGCTCCAGGGGCCTAACCCCTGGGAGACCCAACCCCAGCTCCAGGGGCCCAACCCGTGGGGGCCCCAACACCAGCTCCAGGGGCCCAACCCCTGAGAGCCCGAACCATAGCTCCAGAGGCCTAACCCGCGGGGGACCCAACCCCAGCTCCAGGGGCCCAACCCCTGAGCGCCCGAACCATAGCTCCAGGGGCTTAACCCCTGGGGGCCCCAACACCAGCTCCAAGGGCCCAAAATCTGAGTGCCCGAACCATAGCTCCAGGGGCCTAAGCCCTGGGGTCCCAACACCAGCTCCAGGGGCCCAATCCCTGGGGGCCCCAACACCAGCTCCAGGGGCCCAACCCCTGAGCGCCCCAACCATAGCTCCAGGGGCCTAACCCCTGGAGGACCCAACCCCAGCTCCAGGGGCCCAACCCGTGGGGGCCCCAACACCAGCTCCAGGGGCCCAACATCTGAGCGCCCGAACCATAGCTCCAGGGGACTAACCCCCGGGGGCCCGAGCTCCAGCACCAGGGGCCCAACCCCTGAGCGCCCGAACCATAGCTCCAGGGGCTTAACCCCTGGGGGCCCCAATCCCTGCTCCAGGGGCTCAACCCCTGGGGGCCCCAACACCAGCTGCAGGGGCCCAACCCCAGAGCCCCCGAACCATAGCTCCAGGGGCCCAAACCCTGAGCGCCCGAACCATAGCTCCAGGTGCCTAACCCCTGGGGCCTCAACACCAGCTCCAGGGGCCCAAACCCTGGGGGCCCCAACACCAGCTCCAGTGGCCCAACCCCTGAGCGCCCGAACCATAGCTCCAGAGGCCTAACCTCTGAGGGCCCCGACTCCAGCTCCAGGGGCCCAAACCCTGAGCGCCCGAACCATACCTCCAGGGGCCTAACCCCTAGGGGAACCAACCCCAGCTCCAGGAGCGCAACCCCTGGGGGCCCCAACACCAGCTCCAGGGGCCCAACCCCTGAGCGCCCGAACCATAGCTCCAGGGGCCTAACCCCCGAGAGCCCCAACCCCAGCTCCAGGGGCCCAACCACTGGGGCGCTCGACCCCAGCGCCAGAGGCCCAGCCCCTGAGCGCCTGAACCATAGCTCCAGGGCTTAACCCCTGGGGCCTCAACACCAGCTCCAGGGGCCCAACCCCAGAGCGCCGGAACCATAGCTCCAGGGGCCCAACCCCTGGGGCCCCAACACCAGCTCCAGGGGCCCAACCCCTGAGTGCCCGAACCAGAGCTCCAGGGGCCTAATCCCTGGGGGCCCCAACCCCAGCTCCAGGGGCCCAACCCCTGGGGGTTACTACACCAGCTCCAGGGGTCCAACCCCTGAGCGCCCGAACCATAGCTCCAGGGGCCTAATCCCTGGGGGCCCCCACCCCAGCCCCAACGGCCCAAAACCTGAGCGCCCGAACCATAGCTCCAGGGGCCTAACCCCTGGGGGTCCCAAAACCAGCTCCAGGGGCCCAACCCCTGGGGGCCCCAACACCAGCTCCAGGGGCCCAACCCCTGGGGCCCCAACACCAGCTCCAGGGGCCCAACCCGTCAGCGCCCGAACCATAGCTCCAGGGGCCTTACCCCAGGGGGCCCCATCCCCAGCTCCAGGGGTCCAAACCCTGGGGCCCTCGACCCCAGCTCCAGGGGCCCAACCGCTGAGCGCCCGAACCATAGCACCAGGGGCCCAACCCCTGAGCGCCCGAACTATAGCTAAAGGTGGCTTACCCCTGGGGCCCCAACACCAGCTCCAGGGGCCTAACCCCTGGGGGCACCAACACCAGCTCCAGGGGCCCAACCCCTGAGCGCCCGAACCATAGCTCCAGGGGCTTGACCCCTAGGGGCCCCAACCCCAGCTCCAGGGGTCCAACCCCTGGGGGCCCCAACACCAGCTCCAGGGGTCCAACCCCTGAGCGAGCAAGCTATAGCTCCAGGGGCCTAACCACCGGGAGCCCCAACCCCTACTCCAGGGGCCCAACCCCTGGGAGCCCCAACATCAGCTCCAGGGGCCCAACCCCTGAGCGCCCGAACCATAGCTCCAGGGGCCTAACCCCTGGGACCCCAACACCAGCTCCAGGGGACCAACCCCTGGGGGCCCCAACACCAGCTCCAGGGGCCCAACCCCTGAGGGCCCGAACCATAGCTCCAGGGGCCTAACCGCCGGGAGCCCCAACACCAGCTCCAGGGGCCCAACCCCTGAGCGCCCGAACCATAGCTCCAAGGGCCTAACCCCCGGGGGCCCCAACCCCAGCTCCAGGGGCCGAACCCCTGGGTGCCCGAACACCAGCTCCAGGGGTCCAACCCCTGGGGGCCCCAGCACCAGCTCCAGGGGCCCAACTCCTGAGCGCCCGAACAATAGCTCCAGGGGCCTAACCCCTGGGGGCCCCAACACCAGCTCCAAGGGCCCAATCCCTGAGCGCCCGAACAATACCTTCAGGGGCCTAACCCCTGGGGGCCACAACAGCAGCTCCAGGGGCACAACTCCTGAGCGCCCGAACCATAGCTCCAGGGGCCTAACCCCCAGGGACCCCAACCCCAGCTCCAAGGGCCCAACCTCTGAGGGCCAAAACACCAACTCCAGGGGCCCAACCCCTCAGCGCCTGAACCATAGCACCAGATGCCTAACCCCCGGGGACCCCAACCCCAGATCCAGGGGCCCAACCCCTGGGGGCCCCAACACCAGCTCCAGGAGCCCAACCCATGGGGGCCCCAACAGCAGCTCCAGGGTCCCAACCCCAGAGCGCCCGAACCATAGCTCCAGGGGCCTAACCCCTGGGGCCCCAACACCAGTTCCAGGGGCCCAAACCCTGGGGGCCCGAACAACAGCTCCAGGGGCCCAACCCCTGAGCGCCCGAACTATAGCTCGAGGGGCCTAACCCCTGGGGGCCCAACCCCAGCTCCACGGGCCTAACCCCCGGGGACCCCAACCCCAGCTCCAGGGGCCAAACACCTGAGGGCCCAAACACCAGCTCCAGGGGTCCAACCCCTGAGTGCCTGAACCATAGCTCCAGAGGCTTAACCCCTGGGGGCCCCAACACCAGCTCCAGGGGCCCAACCCCTGAGCGTTCGAACAATACCTCCATGGGCTTAACCCCTGGGGGCCCCCACCCCAGATCCAAGAGCCCAAAGCCTGAGCGCCCGAACCATAGCTCCAGGGGCCTAACCCCTGAGTCCCCAACACCAGCTCCAGGGACCCAATCCCTGCGGGCCCCAGCACCAGTTACAGGGGCCCAAACCCTGAGCGCATCAACCATAGCTCCAGGGGCCTAACCCCTGGGGGCCCCAACCCCAGCTCCAGGGGCCCAACCCCTGGGAGCCACAACACCAGCTCCAGGGGCCGAACCCCTGAGCCCCCGAACCATAGCTCCAGGGGCCTAACCCCCGGGGGCCCCAACCCCAGCTGCAGGGGCCCAACCCCTTGGGGCCCCAACACCAGCTCCAGGGGTCCAACCCCTGAGCGCCCGAACCATAGCTCCAGGGGCCTAACCCCTAGGGGCCAAAACACAAGTTCCAGGGGCTCAACCCCTGAGCGCCCGAGCAATACCTCAAGGGGCCTAACCCCTGGGGGCCCCAACACAAGCTCCAGGGGCCCAACTCCTGACCGCTCGAACCACAGCTACAGGGGCTTAACCCCTGGGGGCTCCCACCCCAGCTCCAAGGACCCAAAACCTGAGCGCCCGAACCATAGCTCCAGGGGCCTAACCCCTGGGGGCCCCAACCCCAGCTCCAGGGGCCCAACCCCTGGGGGCCCCAACACCAGCTCCAGGGGCCCAAACCCTGAGCGCCCGAACCATAGCTACAGGGGCTTAACCCCTGTGGGCCCCCACCCCTGCTCCAAGGGCCCAAAACCTGAGTGCCCGAATCATAGTTTCAGGGGCCTAACCCCTGGGGCCCCAACACCAGCTCCAGGGGCCCAACCCCTGGGGGGAAAACACCAGCTCCAGGGGCCCAACCCCTGAGCGCCCCAACCATAGCTCCAGGGGCCTAACCCCTGGGAGACCCAACCCCAGCTCCAGGGGCCCAACCCGTGGGGGCCCCAACACCAGCTCCAGGGGCCCAACCCCTGAGAGCCCGAACCATAGCTCCAGAGGCCTAACCCGCGGGGGACCCAACCCCAGCTCCAGGGGCCCAACCCCTGAGCGCCCGAACCATAGCTCCAGGGGCTTAACCCCTGGGGGCCCCAACACCAGCTCCAAGGGCCCAAAACCTGAGTGCCCGAACCATAGCTCCAGGGGCCTAACCCCTGGGGTCCCAACACCAGCTCCAGGGGCCCAATCCCTGGGGGCCCCAACACCAGCTCCAGGGGCCCAACCCCTGAGCGCCCCAACCATAGCTCCAGGGGCCTAACCCCTGGAGGACCCAACCCCAGCTCCAGGGGCCCAACCCGTGGGGGCCCCAACACCAGCTCCAGGGGCCTAACATCTGAGCGCCCGAACCATAGCTCCAGGGGCCTAACCCCTGGGACCCCAACACCAGCTCCAGGGGACCAACCCCTGGGGGCCCCAACACCAGCTCCAGGGGCCCAACCCCTGAGGGCCCGAACCATAGCTCCAGGGGCCTAACCGCCGGGAGCCCCAACACCAGCTCCAGGGGCCCAACCCCTGAGCGCCCGAACCATAGCTCCAAGGGCCTAACCCCCGGGGGCCCCAACCCCAGCTCCAGGGGCCGAACCCCTGGGTGCCCGAACACCAGCTCCAGGGGTCCAACCCCTGGGGGCCCCAGCACCAGCTCCAGGGGCCCAACTCCTGAGCGCCCGAACAATAGCTCCAGGGGCCTAACCCCTGGGGGCCCCAACAGCAGCTCCAGGGGCACAACTCCTGAGCGCCCGAACCATAGCTCCAGGGGCCTAACCCCCAGGGACCCCAACCCCAGCTCCAAGGGCCCAACCTCTGAGGGCCAAAACACCAACTCCAGGGGCCCAACCCCTCAGCGCCTGAACCATAGCACCAGATGCCTAACCCCCGGGGACCCCAACCCCAGATCCAGGGGCCCAACCCCTGGGGGCCCCAACACCAGCTCCAGGAGCCCAACCCATGGGGGCCCCAACACCAGCTCCAGGGTCCCAACCCCAGAGCGCCCGAACCATAGCTCCAGGGGCCTAACCCCTGAGGCCCCAACACCAGCTCCAGAGGCCCAACCCCTGAGGGCCCCAACACCAGCTCCAGGGGCCCAAATCCTGAGCGCCCGAACAATACCTCCAGGGGACTAACCCCTGTGGGCCCCAACACCAGCTCCAGGGGCCCAACCCTTGAGCGCCCGAACCATAGCTACAGGGGCCTAACCCCTGGGGGTCCATACCTCAACTCCAAGGGCCCAACCCCTGAGCACCCGAACCATAGCTGCAGGGGCCTAACCCCCAGTGGCCCCAACCCCAGCTCCAGGGGCCCAACCCCTGGGGGCCCCAACACCAGCTCCAGGGGCCCAACCCCTGAGCGCCCGAACCATAGCTCCAGGGGCCCAACCCCTGAGCGCTCGAACCATAGCTCCAGGGGCCTAACCCCTGGCGCCCCAAAACCAGCTCCAGAGGCCAAACCCCTGGGGGCCCCAACCACAGCTGCAGGGGCCCAACCCCTGCAGACCCCAACACCAGCTCCAGGAGCCCAACACCTTGGGGCCCCAACACCAGCACCCGGGGCCCAACCCCTGAGCGCCCGAACCATAGCTCCAGAGGCCCAATTCCTGGGGGCCCCAACACCAGCTAGAGGGGCCCAATCCCTGGGGGCCCCAACACCAGCTCCAGGGGCCCAACCCCTGAGCGCCCCAACCATAGCTCCAGGGGCCTAACCCCTGGGGGACCCAAACCCAGGTCCAGGGGCCCAACCCGTGGGGGCCCCAACACCAGCTCCAGGGGCCCAACCCCTGAGCGCCCGAACCATAGCTCCAGGGGACTAACCCGCGGAGGCCGAACCCCAGCTCCAGGGGCCCAACCCCTGAGCGCCCGAACCAATGCTCCAGGGGCTTAACCCCTGGGGGCCCCAATCCCTGCTCCAGGGGCTCAACCCCTGGGGGCCCCAACACCAGCTGCAGAGGCCCAACCCCAGAGCGCCCGAACCATAGCTCCAGGGGCCCAAACCCTGAGCGCCCGAACCATAGCTCCAGGTGCCTAACCCCTGGGGCCTCAACACCAGCTCCAGGGGCTTAACCCCTGGGGGCCCCAACACCAGCTCCAGTGGCCCAACCCCTGAGCGCCCGAACCATAGCTCCAGAGACCTAAACTCTGGGGGCCCCGACTCCAGCTCCAGGGGCCCAAACCCTGAGCGCCCGAACCATACCTCGAGGGGCCTAACCCCTAGGGGAACCAACCCCAGCTCAAGGAGCCCAACCCCTGGGGGCCCCAACACAAGCTCCAGGGGCCCAACCCCTGAGCGCCCGAACCATAGCTCCAGGGGCCTAACCCCCGGGGGCCCCAACCCCAGCTCCAGGGGCCCAACCACTGGGGCGCTCGACCCCAGCTCCAGAGGCTCAGCCCCTGAACGCCTGAACCATAGCTCCAGGGCCTAACCCCTGGGGCCTCAACACCAGCTCCAGGGGCCCAACCCCAGAGCGCCCGAACCATAGCTCCAGGGGCCCAACCCCTGGGGCCCCAACACCAGCTCCAGGGGCCCAACCCCTGAGCGCCCGATCCAGAGCTCCAGGGGCCTTATCCCTGGGGTCCCCAACCCCAGCTCCAGGGGCCCAACCCCTGGGGGTCCCAACACCAGCTCCAGGGGTCCAACCCCTGAGCGCCCGAACCATAGCTCCAGGGACCTAATCCCTGGGGGCCCCCAACCCAGCTCCAACGGCCCAAAACCTGAGCGCCCGAACCATAGCTCCAGGGGCCTAACCCCTGGGGGTCCCAAAACCAGCTCCAGGGGCCCAACCGCTGGGGGCCCCAACACCAGCTCCAGGGGCCCAACCCCTGGGGCCCCAACACCAGCTCCAGGGGCCCAACCCGTCGGCGCCCGAACCATAGCTCCAGGGGCCTTACCCCAGGGGGCCCCATCCCCAGCTCCAGGGGTCCAAACCCTGGGGCCCTCGACCCCACCTCCAGGGGCCCAACCGCTGAGCGCCCGAACCATAGCACCAGGGGCCCAACCCCTGAGCGCCCGAACTATAGCTCCAGGGGGCTTACCCCTGGGGCCCCAACACCAGCTCCAGAGGCCTAACCCCTGGGGGCCCCAACACCAGCTCCAGGGGTCCAACCCCTGAGCGAGCAAACTATAGCTCCAGGGGTATAACCACCGGGAGCCCCAACCCCTACTCCAGGGGTCCAACCCCTGGGAGCCCAAACATCAGCTCCAGGGGCCCAACCCCTGAGCGCCCGAACCATAGCTCCAGGGGCCTAAGCCCTGAGCGCGCGAGCCATAGCTCCAGGGGCCAAACCCCTGGGACCCCAACACCAGCTCCAGGGGACCAACACCTGGGGGCCCCAACACCAGCTCCAGCGGCCCAACCCCTGAGCGCCCGAACCATAGCTCCAGGGGCCTAACCCCCGGGAGCCCCAACACCAGCTCCAGGGGCCCAACCCCTGAGCGCCCGAACCATAGCTCCAAGGGCCTAACCCCCGGGGGCCCCAACCCCAGCTCCAGGGTCCGAACCCCTGGGGGCCCGAACACCAGCTCCAGGGGTCCAACCCCTGGGGGCCCCAACACCAGCTCCAGGGACCCAACTGCTGAGCGCCCGAACCATAGCTCCAGGGGCCTAACCCCTGGGGGCCCCAACACCAGCTCCAAGGGCCCAATCCCTGAGCGCCCGAACAATACCTTCAGGGGCCTAACCCCTGGCGGCCCCAACAGCAGCTCCAGGGGCACAACTCCTGAGCGCCCGAACCATAGCTCCAGGGGCCTAACCCCTGAGTCCCCAACACCAGCTCCAGGGGCCCAATCCTTGCGGGCCCCAGCACCAGCTCCAGGGGCCCAACCCCTGGGGGCCACAACACCAGCTCCAGGGGCCGAACCCCTGAGCCCCCAAACCATAGCTCCAGGGGCCTAACCCCCGGGGGCCCCAACCCCAGCTCCAAGGGCCCAACCCCTTGGGGCCCCAACACCAGCTCCAGGGGTCCAACAACTGAGCGCCCGAACCATAGCTCCAGGGGCCTAACCCCTAGGGGCCAAAACACCAGTTCCAGGGGCCCAACCCCTGAGCGCCCGAGCAATACCTCCAGGGGCCTAACCCCTGGGGGCCCCAACACAAGTTCCAGGGGCCCAACCCCTGACCGCTCGAACCATAGCTCCAGGGGCCTAACCCCTGGGGGCTCCCACCCCAGCTCCAAGGACCCAAAACCTGAGCGCCCGAACCATAGCTCCAGTGGCCTAACCCCTGGGGGCCCCAACCCCAGCTCCAGGGGCCCAACCCCTGGGGGCCCCAACACCAGCTCCAGGGGCCCAAACCCTGAGCGCCCGAACCATAGCTACAGGGGCTTAACCCCTGTGGGCCCCCACCCCTGCTACAAGGGCCCAAAACCTGAGTGCCCGAACCATAGTTTCAGGGGCCTAACCCCTGGGGCCCCAACACCAGCTCCAGGGGCCCAACCCCTGGGGGGAAAACACCAGCTGCAGGGGCCCAACCCCTGAGCGCCCCAACCATAGCTCTAGGGGCCTAACCCCTGGGAGACCCAACCCCAGCTCCAGGGGCCCAACCCGTGAGGGCCCCAACACCAGCTCCAGGGGCCCAACCCCTGAGCGCCCGAACCATAGCTCCAGGGGCTTAACCCCTGGGGGCCCCAACACCAGCTCCGAGGGCCCAAAACCTTAGTGCCCGAACCATAGCTCCAGAGGCCTAACCCGCGGGGGACCCAACCCCAGCTCCAGGGGCCCAACCCCTGAGCGCCCGAACCATAGCTCCAGGGGCTTAACCCCTGGGGGCCCCAACACCAGCTCCAAGGGCCCAAAACCTGAGTGCCCGAACCATAGCTCCAGGGGCCTAACCCCTGGGGCCCCAACACCAGCTCCAGGGGCCCAATCCCTGGGGGCCCCAACACCAGCTCCAGGGGCCCAAACCCTTAGCGCCCCAACCATAGCTCCAGGGGCCTAACCCCTGGGGGACCCAACCCCAGCTCCAGGGGCCCAACCCGTGGGGGCCCCAACACCAGCTCCAGGGGCCCAACCCCTGAGCGCCCGAACCATAGCTCCAGGGGACTAACCCGCGGGGGCCCGAACTCCAGCTCCAGGGGCCCAACCCCTGAGCGCCCGAACCATAGCTCCAGGGGGTTAACCCCTGGGGGCCCCAATCCCTGCTCCAGGGGCTCAACCCCTGGGGGCGCCAACACCAGCTGCAGGGGCCCAACCCTTGAGCGCCCGAACCATAGCTCCAGGGGCCCAAACCCTGAGCGCCCGAACCATAGCTCCAGATGCCTAACCTCTGGGGCCTCAACACCAGCTCCAGGGGCCCAACCCCTGGGGGCCCCAACACCAGCTCCAGTGGCCCAACCCCTGAGCGCCCGAACCATAGCTCCAGAGTTCTAACCTCTGGGGGCCCCGACTCCAGCTCCAGGGGCCCAAACCCTGAGCGCCCGAACCATACCTCCAGGGGCCTAACCCCTAGGAGAACCAACCCCAGCTCCAGGAGCCCAACCCCTGGGGGCCCCAACACCAGCTCCAGGGGCCCAACCCCTGAGCGCCCGAACCATAGCTCCAGGGGCCTAACCCCCGGGAGCCCCAACCCCAGCTCCAGGGGCCCAACCACTGGGGCGCTCGACCCCAGCTCCAGAGGCCCATCCCCTGAGCGCCTGAACCATAGCTCCAGGGCCTAACCCCTGGGGCCTCAACACCAGCTCCAGGGGCCCAACCCCAGAGCACCCGAACCATAGCTCCAGGGGCCCAACCCCTGGGGCCCCAACACCAGCTCCAGGGGCCCAACCCCTGAGTGCCCGAACCAGAGCTCCAGGGGCCTAATCCCTGGGGGCCCCACCCCAGCTCCAGGGGCCCAACCCCTGGGGGTTACAACACCAGCTCCAGGGGTCCAACCCCTGAGCGCCCGAACCATAGCTTAAGGGGCCTAATCCCTGGGGGCCCCCACCCCAGCTCCAACGGCCCAAAACCTGAGCGCCCGAACCATAGCTCCAGGGGCCTAACCCCTGGGGGTCCCAAAACCAGCTCCAGGGGCCCAACCCCTGGGGGCCCCAACACCAGCTCCAGGGGTCCAACCCCTGGGGGCCCCAACACCAGCTCCAGGGGCCCAACTCCTGAGCGCCCGAACCATAGCTCCAGGGGCCTAACCCCTGGGGGCCCCAACACCAGCTCCAAGGGCCCAATCCCTGAGCGCCCGAACAATACCTTCAGGTACCTAACCCCTGGGGGCCCCAACAGCAGCTCCAGGGGCACAACTCCTGAGCGCCCGAACCATAGCTCCAGGGGCCTAACCCCCAGGGACCCCAACCCCAGCTCCAGGGGCCCAACCTCTGAGGGCCAAAACACCAACTCCAGGGGCCCAACCCCTCAGCGCCTGAACCATAGCACCAGGGGCCTATCCCCCGGGGACCCCAACCCCAGCTCCAGGGGCCCAACCCCTGGGGGCCTCAGCACCAGCTCCAGGAGCCCAACCCATGGGGGCCCCAACACCAGCTCCAGGGTCCCAACCCCAGAGCGCCCGAACCATAGCTCCAGGGGCCTAACCCCTGAGGCCCCAACACCAGCTCCAGAGGCCCAACCCCTGAGGGCCCCAACACCAGCTCCAGGGGCCCAAATCCTGAGCGCCCGAACAATACCTCCAGGGGACTAAACCCTGTGGGCCCCAACACCAGCTCTAGGGGCCCAACCCTTGAGCGCCCGAACCATAGCTACAGGGGCCTAACCCCTGGGGGTCCCCACCCCAACTCCAAGGGCCCAACCCCTGAGCACCCGAACCATAGCTGCAGGGGCCTAACCCCCAGTGGCCCCAACCCCAGCTCCAGGGGCCCAACCCCTGGGGGCCCCAACACCAGCTCTAGGGGCCCAGCCCCTGAGCGCCCGAACCATAGCTCCAGGGGCCCAACCCCTGAGCGCTCGAACCATAGCTCCAGGGGCCTAACCCCTGGCGCCCCAAAACCAGCTCCAGAGGCCAAACCCCTGGGGGCCCCAACCACAGCTCCAGGGTCCCAACCCCTGCAGACCCCAACACCAGCTCCAGGAGCCCAACCCCTGGGGGCCCCAACACCAGCACCAGGGGCCCAACCCCTGAGCGCCCGAACCATAGGTCCAGAGGCCCAATTCCTGGGGGCCCCAACACCAGCTCCAGGGGCCCAACCCCTGAGCGCCCGAACCATAGCTCCAGGGGCCTAACTCCTGGGGCCCCAACACCAGCACCAGGGGCCAAACCCCTAGGGGCACCAACACCAGCTCCAGGAGCCCAACCCCTGGGGGCCCCAAAACCAGCTCCAGGGGGCTAACCCCATAGCGCCCGAAACATAGCTCCGGGGGCCCAATCCCTGGGGGCCCCGACACCAGCTCCAGGGTCCCAACCCCTGAGCACCCGAACCATAGCTCCAGGGGCCCAACCCCTGAGCGCCCGAACCATAGCTCCAGGGGCCTAACCCCTGAGGCCCCAACACCAGCTCCAGGGGCCCAACCCCTGGGGGCCCAAACACCAGCTACAGGGGCCCAACCCCTGAGCGCCCGAACCATAGCTCCAGGGGCCTAACCCCTAGGGGCCCTAAACCCAGCTCCACGGGCCCAACCCCCGGGGGCCCCAACACCAGCTCCAGGGGCCCAACCCCTGAGCGCCCGAACCATAGCTCCAGGGGCCTAACCCCCGGGGGTCCCAACCCCAGCTCCAGAGGCCCAACCCCTGGGGCCCTCGACCCCAGCTCCAGGGACCTTACCCCTGAGCACCCGAACCATAGCTCCAGGGGCCCAACCCCTGAGCGCCCGAACCATAGCTCCAGAAGCCTAACCCCTGGTGCCCCAACACCAGCTAAAGGGGCCCAAACCCTGGGGCCCCAACACCAGATCCAGGGGCCCAACCCCTGAGCGCCCGAACCAAAGCTCCAGGGGCCTAACCCCTGGGGGCCCCAACCCCAGCTCCAGGGGCCCAACCCCTGGGAGCCCCAATACCAGCTCCAGGGGCCCAACCCCTGAGCGCCCGAACCATAGCTCCAGGAGCCTAACCCCCAGGGGCCCCAACCCCAGCTCCAGGGGCCCAACCCCTGAGCGCCTGAACCATACCTCCAGGGACCCAACCCCTGACGGCCCCAACATCAGCTCCAGGGGCCCAACCCCTGAGCGCCCGAGCCATAGCTCCAGTGGTCTAACCCCCGGGGGCCCCAACCCCAGCTCCAGGGGCCCAAACCCTGGGGGCAACAACACCAGCTCCAGGGGCCCAACCCCTGAGCGCCCGAACCATAGCTCCAGGGGCCTATTCCCCGGGGGCCCCAACCCAAGCTCCAGAGGCCCAACCCCTGGGGGCCCGAACACCAGATCCAGGAGCCCAACCCCTGGGGGCACCAACACCAGCTCCAGGGGCCCAACCCCAGAGCGCCTGAACCATAGCTCCAGGGGCCCGACCCCTGTGGGCCCCAAGATCACCTTCAGCGTCCCAACCCCTGAGCGGCCGAACCATAGCTCCAGGGGCCTAACCCCTGGGGCCCCAACACCAGCTCCAGGGGCCCAACCCCTGGGGGCCCCAACACCAGCTGCAGGGGCCCAACCCCTGAGCGCCCGAACCATAGCTCCAGGGGCCTAACCCCTGGGGGCCCCAACACCAGCTCCAAGGGCCCAACCCCTGAGCGCCCGAACAATACCTCCAGGGGCCTAACCCCTGGGGGCCCCAACCACAGCTCCAGGGGCCCAAACCCTGCGGGCCCCAACACCAGCTCCAGGAGCCCAACCCCTGGGGGTCCCAACATCAGCTCCAGGGGCCCAATCCCAGAGCTCCCGAAGCATAGCTCCATGCAGGAAATGCTCTGTGTATTACCCTGCGTGACCACATGGTGACACTGTTGCTCTATGCGGGGAACTGCTCTGTGAATTACCCTGTGTGGCTACATGGTGTCACTGTTGCTCCATGCGGGGAAATGCTCTGTGCATTACCCTATGAGGCCACACTGTGTCACTCTTGCTCCATGCGTGAAATGCTCTGGGCATTACTGTGATGGAGTGAGGACTGTCTGTGCGGGGGATGGGAGAGCAGGGGGTGACTTTAGGTCGGGGGCCCCAACACCAGCTCCAGGGGCCCAACCCCTGAGCGCCCGAACCATAGCTCCAGGGGCTAACCCCTGGGGGCCCGAACACCAGCTCCAGGGGCCCAATCCCTGGGGCCCTCGACCCCAGGTCCAGGGGCCAAACCCCTGAGCGCCCGAACCATAGCTCCAGAGGCCTGAACCCCGGGGGCACCAACCCCAGCTCCAGGGGCCTAGCCCCTGGGGCCCTCGACCCCAGCTCCAGGGGCCCAACCCCTGAGCTCCCTAACCATAGCTCCAGGGTCCTAATCCCTGGGGCCTCAACACCAGCTCCAGGGGCCCAGCCCCTGGGGCCCCAACACCAGCTCCAGGGGCCCAACCCGTGGGGGCCCCAACACCAGCTCCACGGGCCAAACCCCTGAGCGCCCGAATCATAGATCCAGGGGTCTAACCCCCGGGGGCCCCAACCCCAGCTCCAGGGGCCCAACCCCTGGTGACCTCGACCCCAGCTCCAGGGGCCCAACCCCTGAGCGCCCGAACCATAGATCCAGAGGCCCAACCCCTGAGCGCCCGAACCATAGCTTTAGGGGCCTTACCCCAGGGGGCCCCAACACCAGCTCCAGGGGCCCAACCCGTCAGCGCTCGAACCATAGCTCCAGGGGCCTTACCCCAGGGGGCCCCATCCCCAGCTCCAGGGGTCCAAACCCTGGGGCCCTCGACCCCAGCTCCAGGGGCCCAACCGCTGAGCGCCCGAACCATAGCACCAGGGGCCCAACCCCTGAGCGCCCGAACTATAGCTCCAGGGGGCTTACCCCTGGGGCCCCAACACCAGCTCCAGGGGCCTAACCCCTGGGGGCCCCAACACCAGCTCCAGGGGTCCAACCCCTGAGCGAGCAAACTATAGCTCCAGGGGCCTAACCACCGGGAGCCCCAACCCCTACTCCAGGGGTCCAACCCCTGGGAGCCCCAACATCAGCTCCAGGGGCCCAACCCCTGAGCGCCCGAACCATAGCTACAGGGGCTTAACCCCTGTGGGCCCCCACCCCTGCTACAAGGGCCCAAAACCTGAGTGCCCGAACCATAGTTTCAGGGGCCTAACCCCTGGGGCCCCAACACCAGCTCCAGGGGCCCAACCCCTGGGGGGAAAACACCAGCTCCAGGGGCCCAACCCCTGAGCGCCCCAACCATAGCTCCAGGGGACTAAACCCTGAGCGCCCGAACCATAGCTCCAGGGGCCTAACCCCTGAGTCCCCAACACCAGCTCCAGGGGCCCAATCCTTGCGGGCCCCAGCACCAGCTCCAGGGGCCCAACCCCTGGGGGCCACAACACCAGCTCCAGGGGCCGAACCCCTGAGCCCCCAAACCATAGCTCCAGGGGCCTAACCCCCGGGGGCCCCAACCCCAGTTCCAGGGGCCCAACCCCTTGGGGCCCCAACACCAGCTCCAGGGGTCCAACAACTGAGCGCCCGAACCATAGCTCCAGGGGCCTAACCCCTAGGGGCCAAAACACCAGTTCCAGGGGCCCAACCCCTGAGCGCCCGAGCAATACCTCCAGGGGCCTAACCCCTGGGGGCCCCAACACAAGTTCCAGGGACCCAACCCCTGACCGCTCGACCCATAGCTCCAGGGGCCTAACCCCTGGGGGCTCCCACCCCAGCTCCAAGGACCCAAAACCTGAGCGCCCGAACCATAGCTCCAGTGGCCCAACCCCAGCTCCAGGGGCCCAACCCCTGGGGGCCCCAACACCAGCTCCAGGGGACCAAACCCTGAGCGCCCGAACCATAGCTACAGGGGCTTAACCCCTGTGGGCCCCCACCCCTGCTACAAGGGCCCAAAACCTGAGTGCCCGAACCATAGTTTCAGGGGCCTAACCCCTGGGGCCCCAACACCAGCTCCAGGGGCCCAACCCCTGGGGGGAAAACACCAGCTCCAGGGGCCCAACCCCTGAGCGCCCCAACCATAGCTCTAGGGGCCTAACCCCTGGGAGACCCAACCCCAGCTCCAGGGGCCCAACCCGTGAGGGCCCCAACACCAGCTCCAGGGGCCCAACTCCTGAGCGCCCGAACCATAGCTCCAGGGGCTTAACCCCTGGGGGCCCCAACACCAGCTCCGAGGGCCCAAAACCTTAGTGCCCGAACCATAGCTCCAGAGGCCTAACCCGCGGGGGACCCAACCCCAGCTCCAGGGGCCCAACCCTTGAGCGCCCGAACCATAGCTCCAGGGGCCCAAACCCTGAGTGCCCGAACCATAGCTCCAGATGCCTAACCCCTGGGGCCTCAACACCAGCTCCAGGGGCCCAACCCCTGGGGGCCCCAAAACCAGCTCCAGTGGCCCAACCCCTGAGCGCCCGAACCATAGCTCCAGAGGCCTAACCTCTGGGGGCCCCGACTCCAGCTCCAGGGGCCCAAACGCTGAGCGCCCGAACCATACCTCCAGGGGCCTAACCCCTAGGAGAACCAACCCCAGCTCCAGGAGCCCAACCCCTGGGGGCCCCAACACCAGCTCCAGGGGCCCAACCCCTGAGCACCCGAACCATAGCTCCAGGGGCCTAACCCCCGGGAGCCCCAACCCCAGCTCCAGGGGCCCAACCACTGGGGCGCTCGACCCCAGCTCCAGAGGCCCAGCCCCTGAGCGCCTGAACCATAGCTCCAGGGCCTAACCCCTGGGGCCTCAACACCAGCTCCAGGGGCCCAACCCCAGAGCACCCGAACCATAGCTCCAGGGGCCCAACCCCTGGGGCCCCAACACCAGCTCCAGGGGCCCAACCCCTGAGTGCCCGAACCAGAGCTCCAGGGGCCTAATCCCTGGGGGCCCCACCCCAGCTCCAGGTACCCAACCCCTGGGAGTTACAACACCAGCTCCAGGGGTCCAACCAATGAGCGCCCGAACCATAGCTCCAGGGGCCTAATCCCTGGGGGCCCCCACCCCAGCTCCAACGGCCCAAAACCTGAGCGCCCGAACCATAGCTCCAGTGGCCTAACCCCTGGGGGCCCCAACACCAGCTCCAGGGGTCCAACCCCTGGGGGCCCCAACACCAGCTCCAGGGGCCCAACCCCTGAGCGCCCGAACCATAGCTCCAGGGGCCTAACTCCTGGGGCCCCAACACCAGCACAAGGGGCCAAACCCCTAGGGGCACCAACACCAGCTCCAGGAGCCCAACCCCTGGGGGCCCCAAAACCAGCTCCAGGGGCCTAACCCCATAGCGCCCGAAACATAGCTCCGGGGGCCCAATCCCTGGGGGCCCCGACACCAGCTCCAGGGATCCAACCCCTGAGCGCCCGAACCGTAGCTCCAGGGGCCCAACCCCTGCGGGCCCCAACACCAGCTCCAGGAGCCCAACCCCTGGGGGCCCCAACACCAGCTCCAGGGGCCAACCACTGGGGCGCTCGACCCCAGCTCCAGAGGCCCAGCCCCTGAGCGCTTGAACCATAGCTCCAGGGCCTAACCCCTGGGGCCCCAACATCAGCTCCAGGGGCCCAACCCCTGAGTGCCCGAACCAGAGCTCCAGGGGCCTAATCCCTGGGGGTCCCAACCCCAGCTCCAGGGGCCCAACCCCTGGGGGTTACAACACCAGCTCTAGGGGTCCAACCCCTGAGCGCCCGAACCATAGCTCCAGGGGCCTAATCCCTGAGGGCCCGCACCCCAGCTCCAACGGCCCAAAACCTGAGTGCCCGAACCATAGCTCCAGGGGCCTAACCCCTGGGGGTCCCAAAACCAGCTCCAGGGGCCCAACCCCTGGGGGCCCCAACACCAGCTCCAGGGGCCCAACCCCTGGGGCCCCAACACCAGCTCCAGGGGCCCAACCCGTCAGCGCCCGAACCATAGCTACAGGGGCCTTACCCCAGAGGGCCCCATCCCCAGCTCCAGGGGTCCAAACCCTGGGGCCCTCGACCCCAGCTCCAGGGGCCCAACCGCTGAGCGCCCGAACCATAGCACCAGGGGCCCAACACCTGAGCGCCCGAACTATAGCTCCAGGGGGCTTACCCCTGGGGCCCCAACACCAGCTCCAGGGGCCTAACCCCTGGGGGCACCAACACCAGCTCCAGGGGCCCAACCCCTGAGCGCCCGAACCATAGCTCCAGGGGCCTGACCCCTAGGGGCCCCAACCCCAGCTCCAAGGGTCCAACCCCTGGGGGCCCGAACACCAGCTCCAGGGGTCCAACCCCTGAGCGAGGAAACTATAGCTCCAGGGGCCTAACCACCGGGAGCCCCAACCCCTACTCCAGGGGCCCAACCCCTGGGAGTCCCAACATCAGCTCCAGGGGCCCAACCTCTGAGCGCCCGAACCATAGCTCCAGGGGCCTAAACCCTGAGCGCCCGAACCATAGCTCCAGGGGCCTAACCCCTGGGACCCCAACACCAGCTCCAGGGGACCAAACCCTGGGGGCCCCAACACCAGCTCCAGGGGCCCAACCCCTGAGCGCCCGAACCAGAGCTCCAGGGGCCTAACCCCCGGGAGCCCCAACACCAGCTCCAGGGGCCCAACCCCTGAGCGCCCGAACCATAGCTCCAAGGGCCTAACACCCGGGGGCCCCAACCCCAGCTCCAGGGGCCGAACCCCTGGGGGCTCGAACACCAGCTCCAGGGGTCCAACCCCTGGGGGCCCCAACACCAGCTCCAGGGGCCCAACTCCTGAGCGCCCGAACAATAGCTCCAGGGGCCTAACCCCTGGGGGCCCCAACACCAGCTCCAAGGGCCCAATCCCTGAGCGCCCGAACAATACCTTCAGGGGCCTAACCCCTGGGGGCCCCAACAGCAGCTCCAGGGGCACAACTCCTGAGCGCCCGAACCACAGCTCCAGGGGCCTAACCCCCAGGGACCCCAACCCCAGCTCCAGGGGCCCAACCTCTGAGGGCCAAAACACCAACTCCAGGGGCCCAACCCCTCAGCGCCTGAACCATAGCACCAGGGGCCTAACCCCCGGGGACCCCAACCCCAGCTCCAGGGGCCCAACCCCTGGGGGCCCCAACACCAGCTCCAGGAGCACAACCCATGGGGGCCTCAACACCAGCTCCAGGGTCCCAACCCCAGAGCGCCCGAACCATAGCTCCAGGGGCCTAACCCCTGAGGCCCCAACACCAGCTCCAGAGGCCCAACCCCTGAGGGCCCCAACACCAGCTCCAGGGGCCCAACCCTTGAGCGCCCGATCCATAGCTACAGGGGCCTAACCCCTGGGGGCCCCCACCCCAACTCCAAGGGCCCAACCCCTGAGCACCCGAACCATAGCTGCAGGGGCCTAACCCCCAGTGGCCCCAACCCCAGCTCCAGGGGCCCAACCCCTGGGGCCCCAACACCAGCTCCAGGGGCCCAACCCCTGAGCGCCCGAACCATAGCTCCAGGGGCCCAACCCCTGAGCGCTCGAACCATAGCTCCAGGGGCCTAACCCCTGGCGCCCCAAAACCAGCTCCAGAGGCCAAACCGCTGGGGGCCCCAACCACAGCTCCAGGGGCCCAACCCCTGCAGACCCCAACACCAGCTCCAGGAGCCCAACCCCTGGGGCCCCAACACCAGCACCAGGGGCCCAACCCCTGAGCGCCCGAACCATAGCTCCAGAGGCCCAATTCCTGGGGGCCCCAACACCAGCTCCAGGGGCCCAACCCCTGAGCGCCCGAACCATAGCTCCAGGGGCCAAACCCCTAGGGGGCACCAACACCAGCTCCAGGAGCCCAACCCCTGGGGGCCCCAAAACCGGCTCCAGGGGCCTTACCCCTGAAGGCCCCCACCCCAGCTCCAAGGGCCCAAAACCCGGGCGCCCGAACCATAGCTCCAGGGGCCTAAACCCTGAGCGCCCGAACCATAGCTCCAGCGGCCTAACCCCTGAGCCCACAACACCAGCTCCAGGGGCCGAAACCCTGGGGGCCCCAACACCAGCTCTAGGGGCCCAACCCCTGAGCGCCCGAACCATAGCTCCAGGGGCCTAACCCCTAGGGGCCCCAACCCCAGCTTCAGGGGCCCAATCCCTGGGGGCCCCAACACCAGCTCCAGGAGCCCTACCCCTGGGGGCCCCAACACCAGCTCCAGGAGCCCAACCCCAGAGCGCCCGAACCATAGTTCCAGGGGCCGAACCCCTGGGGGCCCCAACACCAGCTCCAGGGGCCCAACACATGAGCGCCCGAACCATTGCTCCAGGGGCGTATCCCCTGGGGCCCCAACACCAGCTCCAGGGGCTCAACCCCTGGAGGCCCCAACACCAGCTCCAGGGGCCCAACTTCTGAGCGCCCGAACCATAGATCCAGAGGCCTAACCCCTGTGGGCCCCAACACCAGCCCCAGGGGCCCAATCCCTGAGCGCCAGAACAATACCTTCAGGGGAATAACCCCTGGGGGGCCGAAAACCAGCTCCATGGGCCCAACGCTTGAGCGCTTGAACCATAGCTCCAGGGGCCTAACCCCTGGGGGCCCCCACCCCAGCTCCAAGGGCCCAACCCCTGAGCACCCGAACCATAGGTCCAGGGGCCTAACCCCTGGGGGCCCCAACCCCTGCTCCAGGGGCCGAACCCCTGGGGGCACCAACACCAGCTCCAGGGACCCAACCCCTGAGTGCCCGAACCATAGCTCCAGGGGCCTAACCCCTGGGGCCTCCACACCAGCTCCAGGGGCCCAACCCCTGGGGGCCCCAACACCAGCTCCAGGGGCCCAACCCCTGGGGGCCCGAAGACCAGCTCCATGAGACCAACCCCAGAGCGCGCGAACCATAGCTCCAGGGGCCAAATCCCTGGGGGCCCCAACACCAGCTCCAGGAGCCCAACCCCTGGGGGCCCGAAGACCAGCTCCATGAGACCAACCCCAGAGCGCGCGAACCATAGTTCCAGGGGCCGAACCCCTGGGGTCCCCAACACCAGCTCCAGGGTCCCAACATCTGAGCGACCGAACCATAGATCCAGAGGCCTAACCCCTGTGGGCCCCAACACCAGCTCCAGGGGCCCAATCCCTGAGCGCCAGAACAATACCTTCAGGGGCCTATCCCCTGGGGGCCCCAACACCAGCTCCATGGGCCCAACGCTTGAGCGCCCGAACCATAGCTCCAGGGGCCTAACCCCTGGGGGCCCCCACCCCAGCTCCAAGGGCCCAACCCCTGAGCAGGCGAACCATAGCTCCAGGGGCGTAACCCCTGGGGGCCCCAACCCGAGCTCCAGGGGCACAACCCCTGGGGGCCTCAACACCAGCTCCAGGGGCCCAACACCTGAGCGCCCGAACCATAGCTCCAGGGGCCTAACCCCAGGGGGCCCCAACCCCAGCTCCAGGGGCCCAACCCCTGGGGCCCTCGACCCCAGCTCCAGGGGCCAAACCCCTGAGCGCCCGAACCATAGCTCCAGGGGCCTAAACCCCGGGGCCCCAACCCCAGCTCCAGGTCCTCAACCCCAGAGCGCCCGAACCATAGCTCCAGGGGCCCAACCCCTGGGGGCCCCAACACCAGCTCCAGGGGCACAACCCCTGGGGCCCCAACACCAGCTCCAGGGGCCCAACCCCTGAGTGCCAGAACCATAGCTACAGGGGCCTTATCAATGGGGTCCCCAACACCAGCTCCAGGGGCCCAACACCTGAGCGCCCGAACAATACCTACAGGTGCCTAACCGCTTGCGGCCCCAACACCAGCTCAAGGGGCCCAACCCCTGAGCGCCCGAACCATAACTCCAGAGGCCTAGCACCCGGGTGCCCCAACCCCAGCTCCAGGGGCCCAAACCCTAGGGGCCCAAACACCAGCTCCAGGGGTCCAACCCCTGAGCGCCCGAATCATATCTACAGGGGCCTAACCCCTGGAGGCCCCCACACCAGCTCCAAGGGCCCAAAACCTGACCACCCGAATCATACCTCCAGGGGCTTAGCCCCTGGGGGCCCCAACCCCAGGTCCAGGGGCCTAAACCCTGGGGGCCCAAACACCAGCTCCAGGGGCCCAACCCCTGAGCGCCCGAACCATAGCTCCAGGGGCCTAATCCCTGGGGGTCATAAACACCCGATCCAGGGGCCCAACACCTGAGCGCCAAAACAATACCTCCAGCTGCCTAACCCCTGGGGGCCCCAACACCAGCTCCAGGGGCCCAACCCCTGAGCGCCCGAACCATAGCTCCAGGGCCTTAACACCTGGGGGCCACAGCCCCAGCTCCAGGGGCCCAACCCCTAGGGGCCCCAACACCAGCTCCAGGGGCCCAACCCCTGAGCGCTCGATCCATAGTTCCAAGGGACAAACTCCTGGGGGCCCCAACCACAGCTCCAGGGGTCCAACCCCTGCGGGCCCCAAAACCAGCTCCAGGAGCCCAACCCCTGGGGCCCCAACACCAGCTCCAGGGACCCAACCCCAGAGGGCCCGAAATATAGCTCCAGGGGCCCAATCCATGGGGGCCCCAACACCAGCTCCAGGAGCCCAACTCCTGAGTGCCCGAACCATAGCTCCAGGGGCCCAACCCCTGAGCGCCCGAACCATAGCTCCAGGGGCATAACCCCTGGGGCCCCAACACCAGCTACAAAGGCTTATCCCCTGGGGCCTCAACAAGAGCTCCAGGGGCCCAACCCCTGAGTGCCCTAACCATAGCTCCAGGGGCCTAACCCCTGGGGGCCCCAACACCAGCTCCACGGGCCCAACCCCTGTGTGCCCGATACATCGCTCCAGGAGCCTAACTCCTGGGGGCCCACACCCCAGCTCCAAGGGCCCAACCCCTGAGCGCCCGAACCAAAGCGCCAGGGGCCTAAACCCCGGGGGCCCCAACCCCAGCTCCAGGGGTCCAACCCCTTGGGCCCTCGACCCCAACTCCAGGGACCCAAACCCTGAGCGCCCGAACCATAGCTCCAGGGGCCCAACCCCTGAGCGCCCGAACCATAGCTGCAGGTGCCTAACCCCTGGGTCCCCAACACCAGCTCCAGGGTCCCAACCCCTGGGGGGACCAACACCAGCTCCAGGGGCCCAACCCCTGAGCGCCCGAACCATAGCTCCAGGGGCCCAACCCCTGAGCGCCTGAACCATAGCTCAAATGGCCTAACCCCTGGGGCTCCAACACCAGCTCCAGGGGCCCAACCCCTGGGGGCCCCATCATCAGCTCCAGGGGCCCAACCCCTGAGTGCCCGAACCATAGCTCCGGGGCCTAACCCATGGGGCCTCAACACCAGCTCCAGGGGCCAACCCCTGAGCGCCAGAACCATAGCTCCAGGGGCCCAACCCCTGAGCGCCTGAACCATAGCTCAAATGGCCTAACCCCTGGGGCTCCAACACCAGCTCCAGGGGCCCAACCCCTGGGGGCCCCATCATCAGCTCCAGGGGCCCAACCCCTGAGTGCCCGAACCATAGCTCCAGGGGCCTAATCCCTGGGGGCACCAACACCAGCTCCTGGGACCGAACACCTGGGAGCCCGAACAATACCTCCAGGTGCATAACCCATGGGGGCCCCAACACCATCTCCAGGGGCCCAACCCCCGAGCGCCCGAACCATAGCTCCAGGGGCCCAACCCCTGAGCGCCCGAACAAAAGCTCAAGGGGCCCAACCCCTGAGCACCAGAACCATAGCTCAAATGGCCTAACCTCTGGGGCCCCAAAACCAGCTCCAGGGGCCCAACCCCTGGGGGCCCCAACACCAGCTCCAGGGGCCCAACCCCTGGGGGCCCCAACACCAGCCCCAGGAGCCAAACCCCTGAGCGCCCGAAACATAGCTCCAGGGGCCTAACCCCCGGGAGCCCCAACCCCAGCTCCAGGGGCCCAACCACTTTGAACCCCAACACCAGCTCCAGGAGCCCAACCCTTGGGGTCCCCAACACCAGCTCCAGGGGCCCAACCCCAGATCGGCCGAGCCATAGCTCCAGGGGCCTAACCCCTGGGGGCCCCAACACCAGCTCCACGGGACCAACCCCTGAGCGCCCGAACCATAGCTCCAGGGGCTTAAACCCCGGGGGCCATAACCCCAGCTCCACGGGCCCAACCCCTGGGGGCCCCAACACCAGCTCCAGGGGTTCAAACGCTGAGCGCCCGAACCATAACTACAGGGGCCTAACCCCCGGGGACCCCAACCCTTGCTCCAGGGGCCCAACCTCTTTGAACCCCAACACAAGCTCCAGGAGCTCAACCCCTGGGGTCCCCAACACCAGCTCCAGGGGCCCAACCCCAGAGCGGCCGAGCCATAGCTCCAGGTACCCAACCCCATGGGGGACCCAACACCAGCTCCACGGGCCCAACCCCTGGCGGCCCCAACACCAGCTCCAGGTGCCCAACTCCTGAGCGCCCGAACCATAGCTCCAGGGACCTAACCCCTGTGGGCCCCAACACCAGCTCCAAGGGCCTAACCCCTGAGCGCCCGAGCAATACCTTCAGGGGCCTAACCCCTGAGGGCCCCAACACCAGCTCCAGGAGCCCAACCCTTGAGCGCCCGAACCATAGCTCCAGGGGCCTAACCCCTGTGGGACCCCACCCCAGCTCCAAGGGCCCAACCCCTGAGCGCTTGAACCTTAGCTCCAGGGGCCTAACCCCCGGGGGCCCCAACCCCAACTCCAGGGGCCCAACACCTGGGGGCCCCAACACCAGCTCCAGGGGTCCAACCCCTGAGCGCAAGAGCCATAGCTCCAGGGGCCTAACCCCTGGGGGCCCCAACACCAGCTCCAGGGGTGAAACCCCTGAGCGCCCGAACAATACCTCCATGGGCCTAACCCCTGGGGGCCGCAACAACAGCTCCAGGGGCCCAACCCCTGAGCGCTCGAACAATAGCTACAGGGGCCTAACCCATGGGGATCCCCACCCCAGGTCCAAGGGCACAAAACATGAGCACCCGAACCATAAATACAGGGGTCTAACACCTGGGGCCCCAACACCAGCTCCAGGGGCCCAACCCCTGGGGGCTCCAACACCAGCTCCAGGTAATCAACCCCTGAGCGACCGAACCATAGCTCCAGGGGCCTAATTCCCGGGGGCCTCAACCCCAGCTCCAGGGGCCCAACCCCTGGGGGACCCAACACCAGCTCCAAGGGCCCAACCCCTGAGCGCTCGAACCATAGCTACAGAGGCCTAACCCCTGGGGGCCCCCACCCCAGCTCCAATGGCCCAAAACCTGAGCGCCTGAACCATAGCTCCAGGGGCCTAACCCCTGGGGGTCCCATCCCCAACTCCAGGGGCCCAACCCCTGGGGGCCCCAACACTAGCTCCAGGGGCCCAACCCCTGAGTGCCCGAACCATAGCTCCAGGGACCCAACCCCTGAGCGCCCGAACCATAGCTCCAGGGGCCTGACCCCTGGGGGCCCAACACCAGCTCCAGGGTCCCAACCCCTGGGGGACCCAACACCAGCTCCAGGGGCCCAACCCCAGAGCCCCCGAACCATAGCTCCAGGGGCCTAACCCCTAGGGGCCGCAACCCCAGCTCCAGGGGCCCAACCCTTGGGGGCCCGAACACCAGCTCCAGGGGCAGAACCCCTGAGCGCCCGAACAATACCTCCAGGGGCCTAACCCCTGGGGTCCCCAACACCAGCTCCAGGGGCCCAGCCCCTTAGAGCTCGAACCATAGCTACAGAGGCCTAACCCCTGGGGACCCCCACCCCAGGTCCAAGGGTACAAAACCTGAGCGCCCGAACCATAGCTCCAGGGGCCTAACCCCTGGGGGCAACAACCCCAGCTCCAGGGTACTAACCCCTGAGGGCCCCAACACCACCTCCAGGGGCCCAACCCCTGAGCGTCCGATCCATAGCTCCAGGGGCCTAACCCCTGGGTGCCCCAACACCAGCTCCAGGGGCCCAACCCTTGAGCGCTCGAAACATAGCTACAGAGGCCTAACCCATGGGGATCCCCACCCCAGGTCCAAGGGCACAAAACCCGAGCGCCCGAACCATAGCTCCAGGGGCCTAACCCCTGGGTGCCCCAACCCCAGCTCCAGGGGCCCAACCCCTGAGCGCCCGAACCATAGCTCCAGAGGCCTAACCCCCGTGGGCCCCAACCCCAGCTCCAGGGGCCCAACCCCTGGGAGTCCCAACACCAGCTCCAGGGGTACGAAACCTGAGCGCCCGAACCATAGCTACAGGGGCCTAACCCCCGGGAGCCCCAACCCCAGCCCCCGGGGCCTAACCGCTGAGCGCCCGAACCATAGCTCCAGGTGCCTAACGACCGGGGACCCCAACCCTTGCTCCAGGGGCCCAACCACTTTGAACCCCAACACCAGCTCCAGGAGCCCAACCCTTGGGGTCCCCAACACCAGCTCCAGGGGCCCAACCCCAGATCGGCCGAGCCATAGCTCCAGGGGCCTAACCCCTGTGGGCCCCAACACCAGCTCCACGGGACCAACCCCTGAGCGCCCGAACCATAGCTCCAGGGGCTTAAACCCCGGGGGCCATAACCCCAACTCCAGGGGCCCAACCCCTGGGGGGTCCAACACCAGCTCCAGGGGTCCAAACGCTGAGCGCCCGAACCATAACTCCAGGGGCCTAACCCCCGGGGACCCGAACCCTTGCTCCAGGGGCCCAACCTCTTTGAACCCGAACACAAGCTCCAGGAGCTCAACCCCTGGGGTCCGCAACACCAGCTCCAGGGGCCCAACCTCAGAGCGGCCGAGCCATAGCTCCAGGGACCCAACCCCATGGGGGACCCAACACCAGCTCCACGGGCCCAACCCCTAAGCGCCCGAACCATAGCTCCAGGGGCCTAACCCCTGGGGCCCCAACACCAGCTCCAGTGGCCCAACCCCTGGCGGCCCCAACACCAGCTCCAGGTGCCCAACTCCTGAGCGCCCGAACCATAGCTCCAGGTGCCTAACCCCTGGGGGCCCCAACACCAGCTCCAGGGGTCCAACGCCTGAGCGTCCGAACAATACCTCCAGGGGCCTAACCCCTGGGGGCCCCAACACCAGCTCTACGGGCCCAACCCTTGAGCGCTCGATCCATCGCTACAGGGGCCAAACCCCTGGGGGCTTCCACCCCAGCTCCAAGGGCCCAAAACCTGAGTGCCCGAACCATAGCTCCAGGGGCCTAACCCCTGGGGGCCCCAACACCAGCTCCAGGGGCCCAACACCTGAGCGCCTGAACCATAGCTCCAGGGGCCCAACCCCTGAGCGCCCGAAACATAGCTCCAGGGGCTTAACCCCTGGGCTCCCAACACCAGCTCCAGGGGCCCAAACCCTGGGGGCCCCAACAACAGCTCCAGGCGCCCAACCCCTGAGCGCCTGAACCATAGCTCCAGGGGCCTAACCCCTAGGGGCCCCAACCTCAGCTCCAGGGGTCCAACCCCTGGGGGCCCCAACACCAGCTCTAGGGGCCCAACCCCTGAGCGCTCGAACCATAGCTCCACGGGCCTAACCCCCGGGCGTCCCAACCCCAGCTCCAGGGGCCCAACCCCTGGGGCCCTCGACCCCAGCTCCAGGGGCCCAACCCCTGAGCGCCCGAACCATAGCTCCAAGGGCCCAACCCCTGAGCGCCCGAATCATAGCTCCAGGGGCCTAACCCCTGGGTCCCCAACACCAGCTCCAGGGGCCCAACCCTTGGGGGCCCCAACACCAGCTCCAGGGGCCCAACCCCTGAGCGTCCGAACCATAGCTTCAGGGGCCTAACCCCTGGGGGCCCCAACCCCAGCTCCAGGGGCCCAACCCCTGGGAGCCCCAACACCAGCTCCAGGGGCACAACCCCTGAGCGCCCGAACTATAGCTTCAGGGGCCTAACCCCCGTGGGCCCCAACCCCAGCTTCAGAGGCCCAACCCCTGCGGGCCCCAACACCAGTTCCAGGGGCCCAACCCGTGAGCGCCCGAACCATAGCTCCAGGGGCCTAACCCCTGGGGACCCCAATCCCAGCTCCAGGGGCCCAACCCCTGGGGGCCCAAACCCCAGCTCCAGGGGCCCAACCCCTAGGGGCCCAAACACCAGCTCCAGGGGCACAACCCCTGAGCGCCCGAACCATAGCTAAAGGGGCCTAACCCCTGGGGGCACCAAAACCAGCTCCTGGGGCCCAACCCCTGATTGCCCGAACAATACCTCTAGAGGCCTAACCCCTGGGGACCCCAACACCAGGTCCAGGACCCCAACCCCTGAGCGCCCGAACCATAGCTCCAGGGGCCCAACCCCTGAGCGCCCGAACCATAGCTCCAGGGGCCTAACCCTGAGGACCCAACATCACCTCCAGGTTCCGAACCAATGGGGGCCCCAACACCAGCTCCAGGGGACAAACCCCTGAGCGCCCGAACCATAGATGCAGGTGCCTAACCCCTAGGCGTCCCAATTCCAGCTCCAGGGGCCTAACCCCCGGGGGCCCGAACCCCGACTCCAGGGGCTCAACCCCTGGGGCCCTCGACCCCAGCACCAGGGGCCCAACCCCTGAGCGCCCGAACCATAGCTCCGGGGCCTAACCCCTGGGACCCCAACACCAGCTGCAGGGGCCCAACCCCTGAGCGCCCGAACCATAGCTCCAGGGGTTTAACCCCCGGGGCCCCAACCCCAGTTCCAGGGGCCGAACCCCGGGGGCTCCAACACCAGCTGCAGGGGCCCAACCCCAGAGCGCCCGAACCATAGCTCAAGGGGCCTAACCCCTTGGGCCCCAAAACCAGCTACAGGGGCCCAACCCCTGGGGCCCCAACACCAGCTCCAAGGGCCCAACCCCTGAGTGCCCGAACCATTGCTCCAGGGGCCCAATCCGTGGGGGCCCCAACACCAGCTCCAGGGGACCAACACCTGTGCGCCCGAACAATACCTCCAGGGGCCTAACCCCTGGGGGCCTAAACACCAGTTCAAGGGGCCCAACACCGGAGCGCCCAAAACATAGCTCAAGGGGCCCAACCACTGATTGCCCGAACCATAGCTCCAGGGGCCCAACCCCTGAGCGCCTAAACGATAGCTCAAATGGCCTAACCCCTGGGGCCCCAACACCAGCTCCAGGGGCCCAATCCCTGAGCGCCCGAACCATAGCTCCAGGGGCCTAACCCCTAGGGGCCCCAACCCCAGCTTCAGGGGCCCAACCGTTGGGGGCCCCAACACCAGCTCCAGGAGCCCAACCCCTGAGCGACCGAACCATAGCTCTAGGGGCCTAACCCATGGGGGCCCCAACCCCAGCTCCAGGGGCCCAACCCTTGTGCGCCCCAATACCAGCTCCAGTAGCCCAACCCTTGGGGGCCCCAACACCAGCTCAAGGGGTCCAACCCCAGAGCGACCGAAACATAACTCCAGGGGCCCAGTACCTGGGGGCCCCAACACCAGCTCCAAGGGCCCAACCCCTGAGCGCCCGAAACATAGCTCCAGGAGCCTACCCCTGGGGGCCCCGACCCCAGCTCCAAGGACCCAACCCCTGAGCGCCCGAACCATAGCGCCAGGGGCCTAACCCCTGGGGGCCCCAACCCCAGCTCGAGGGCCCCAACCCCTGGGGCCCTCGACCCCAACTCCAGGGGCTAAAACCCTGAGCGCCCGAACCATAGCTCCAGGGGCCCTACCCCTGAGCGCCCGAACCATAGCTCCAGGTGCCTAACCCCTGGGGTAGCAACACCAGCTCCAGGGGTCCAACCCGTGAGGGCCCCAACACCAGCTCCAGGGGCCCAACCCCTCATCGCCCGAACCCTAGCTCCAATAGCCTAATTCCCGGGGGCCCCAACCCCAGCTCCAGGGGCCCAACCCCTGGGGGCCCCAACACCAGCTCCAGGGGTCCAACCCCTGAGCGCCCGAACCATAGCTCCAGGGGCGTAACCCCTGGAGCCCCAACACCAGCTGCAGGGGCCCAACCCCTGGGGGCCCCAACACCACCTCCAGGGGCCCAACCCCTGAGCGCCCGAACAATATTTCCAGGGGCCTAACACCTGGGGGCCCCAACACCAGCTCCAGGGGCCCAATCCCTGAGAGCTCGAACCATAGCTACAGGGGTCTAACCCCTGAGGGTCCCCACCCCAGCTCCAAAGGCCCAAAACCTGAGCGCCCGAACCATAGCTCCAGGGGCCTAAACTCTGGGGGCCCCAACACCAGCTCCAGGGGCCCAACCCCTGAGCGCCCGAACAATACCTCCAGGGGCCTGTCTCCTGGGGGCCCCAACACCAGCTCCAGGGGCCCAACCCCTGAGCGCTCGAACCACAGCTACAGAGGCCTAACCCCTTGGGGCCCCCACCCCAGCTCCAAGGGCCCAAAACCTAAGCGCCCGAACCATAGCTCCAGGGGTCTAACCCCTGGGGGCCCCAACCCCAGGTCCAGTGGACGAACCCTTGGGGGCCCCAACACCAGCTCCAGGGGCCCAACCCCAGTGCGCCCGAACCATAGCTCCAGGGGCCTAACCCCTGGTTCCCCAACAGCAGCTCCAGAGGCCCAACCCCTGAGCGCCCGAACCATAGCTCCAGGGGCCTAACCCCAGGGGGCCTCAACCCCACCTTCAGGGGCCCAACAACTGGGGGACCCAATACCAGCTCCAGGGCCACAACCCCTGAGCGCCCGTACCATAGCTCCAGGGGCCTAACCCCCGGGGGCCCCAACCCCAGCTCCAGGGGCCCAATCCCTGGAGGCCCCAACACCAGCTCCAGGGGCCCAACCCCTGAGAGCCCGAACCATAGCTCCAGGGGCCTAACCCCTGGGACACCAACACCAGCTAAAAGGGCCCAACCCCTGAGGGCCCCAACACCAGCTACAGGGGCCAAACTTCTGAGCGCCCGAACCATAGCTCCAGGGGCCTAACCCCTGTGGGCCCCAACACCAGCTCCAAGGTCCCAACCCCTGAGCGCGCGAACAATACCTTCAGGGGGCTAACCACTGGGGGACCGAACACCAGCTCCAGAGGCCCAACCCCTGAGCGCTCAAACCATAGCTACAGTGGCTTAACACCTGGGAGCCCACACCCCAGCTCCTAGGTCCCAAAACCTGAGCGCCCGAACCATAGCTCCAGGGGCCTAACCCCTGGGGCCCCAACACCAGCTCCAGGGGCCCAACCCCTGAGCGCCCGAACCATAGCTCCAGGGGCCTAAACCGTGGAGGCCCCAACCCCAGCTGCAGGGGCCCAACCTCTGGGGGCCCCAACACCAGCTCCAGGGGCCCAACCCCTGAGCGCAAGAACCATAGCTCCAGGGACCTAACCCCCGGGGACCCCAACCCCAGCTCCAGGGGCCCAAACCCTGGGGGGGCTCAACACCAGTTCCAGGGGTCCAACCCCTGAGCGCTCGAACCATAGCTCCAGGGGCCTAACCCACGGGGGCCCCAACCCCAGCTCCAGGGGCCCAACCCTTGCGTGCCCCAACACCAGCTCCAGTAGCCCAACCCCTGGGGGCCCCAACACCAGCTCAAGGGGTCCAACCCCAGAGCGACCGAAACATAGCTCCAAGGGCCCAGTACCTGGGGGCCCCAACACCAGCTCCAAGGGCTCAACCCCTGAGCTCCCGAAACATAGCTCCAGGAGCCTACCCCTGGGGGCCCCGACCCCAGCTCCACGGACCAAACCCCTGAGCGCCCGAACCATAGCGCCGGGGGTCTAACACCCGGGGGCCCCAACCCCAGCTCGAGGGCCCCAACCCCTGGGGCCCTCGACCCCAACTCCAGGGGCTAAAACCCTGAGCGCACGAACCATAGCTCCAGGGGCCCTACCCCTGAGCGCCCGAACCATAGCTCCAGGTGCCTAACCCCTGGGGCAGCAACACCAACTCCAGGGGTCCAACCCGTGAGGGCCCCAACACCAGCTCCAGGGGCCCAACCCCTCATCGCCCGAACCCTAGCTCCAATAGCCTAATTCCCGGGGGCCCCAACCCCAGCTCCAGGGGCCCAACCCCTGGGGGCCCCAACACCAGCTCCAGGGGTCCAACCCCTGAGCGCCCGAACCATACCTCCAGGGGCTTAACCCCTGGGGCCCCAACACCAGCTGCAGGGGCCCAACCCGTGGGGGCCCCAACACCACCTCCAGGGGCCCAACCCCTGAGCGCCCGAACAATATTTCCAGGGGCCTAACCCCTGAGGGCCCCAACAGCAGCTCCAGGGGCCCAATCCCTGAGAGCTCGAACCATAGCTACAGGGGTCTAACCCCTGAGGGCCCCCACCCCAGCTCCAAAGGCCCAAAACCTGAGCGCCCGAACCATAGCTCCAGGGGCCTAACCCCTGGGGCCCCAACGCCAGCTGCAGGGGCCCAACCCCTGGGGGCCCTAACACCACCTCCAGGGGCCCAACCCCTGAGCGCCCGAACAATACCTCCAGGGGCCTGTCTCCTGGGGGCCCCAACACCAGCTCCAGGGGCCCAACCCCTGAGCGCTCGAACCACAGCTACAGAGGCCTAACCCCTTGGGGCCCCCACCCCAGCTCCAAGGGCCCAAAACCTAAGCGCCCAAACCATAGCTCCAGGGGTCTAACCCCTGGGGGCCCCAACCCCAGGTCCAGTGGACGAACCCCTGGGGGCCCCAACACCAGCTCCAGGGGCCCAACCCCAGTGCGCCCGAACCATAGCTCCAGGGGCCTAACACCTGGGGCCCCAACACCTTCTCCAGGGGCCCAACCCCTGGGGGCCCCAACACCAGTTCCAGGGGCCCAACCCCTGATAGCCCGAACCATAGCTCCAGGGGCCTAATCCCTAGGTGCCCCAACCCCAGCTCCAGGGGCCCAACCCCTGAGCGCCCGAACCATAGCTCCAGGGGCCCAACCCCTGAAAGCCCGAACCATAGCTCCAGGGGCCTAACCTCTGGTTCCCCAACAGCAGCTCCAGAGGCCCAACCCCTGGGGGCCCCAACACCAGCTCCAGGGGCCCAACCCCTGAGCGCCCGAACCATAGCTCCAGGGGCCTAACCCCAGGGGGCCTCAACCCCACCTTCAGGGGCCCAACAACTGGAGGACCCAACACCAGCTCCAGGGCCACAACCCCTGAGAGCCCGAACCATAGCTCCAGGGGCCTAACCCCCGGGGGCCCCAACCCCAGCTCCAGGGGCCCAACCCCTGGAGGCCACAACACCAGCTCCAGGGGCCCAACCCCTGAGAGCCCGAACCATAGCTCCAGGGGCCTAACCCCTGGGGCACCAACACCAGCTAAAAGGGCCCAACCCCTGAGGGCCCCAACACCAGCTCCAGGGGCCAAACTCCTGAGCGCCCGATCCATAGCTCCAGGGGCCTAACCCCTGTGGGCCCCAACTCCAGCTCCAAGGTCCCAACCCCTGAGCGCGCGAACAATACCTTCAGGGGCCTAACCACTGGGGGACCCAACACCAGCTCCAGGGGCCCAACCCCTGAGCGCTCGAACCATAGCTACAGTGGCCTAACACCTGGGAGCCCACACCCCAGCTCCTAGGTCCCAAAACCTGAGCGCCTGAACCATAGCTCCAGGGGCCTAACCCCTGGGGCCCCAACACCAGCTCCAGGGGCCCAACCCCTGAGCGCCCGAACCATAGCTCCAGAGGCCTAAACCGTGGAGGCCCCAACCCCAGCTCCAGGGGCCCAACCCCTGGGGGCCCCAACACCAGCTCCAGGGGCCCAACCACTGAGCGCAAGAACCATAGCTCCAGGGACCTAACCCCCGGGGACCCCAACCCCAGCTCCAGGGGCCCAAACCCTGGGGGGGCTCAACACCAGTTCCAGGGGTCCAACCCCTGAGCGCTCGAACCATAGCTCCAGAGGCCTAACCCCCGGGGACCCCTACCCCAGCTCCAGGAGCCCAACCCCTGGGGGCCCCAACACCAGCTCCAGGGGCCCAACCCGTTAGCGCCCGAACCATAGCTCCAGGGACCGAACCCTTGAGCGCCCGAACCATAGCTTCAGGGGCCCAACCCCTGAGCGCCCAAACCATAGCTTCAGGGGCCTAAACACTGGGGGTCCGAACAGCAGCTCCAGGGGCCCAACCCTTGAGCGCCCGAACCATAGCTCCAGGGGCCCAACCCCTGAGCGCCCAAACCATAGCTTCAGGGGCCTAAACACTGGGGTCCCAACACCAGCTCCAGGGGCCCAAGCCCTGAGCGCCCGAACAATACCTCCAGGGGTCTAACCCCTGGGTGCCCAAACACCAGCTCCAGGGGCCCAAACCTTTAGCGCTCGAACCATAGTTACAGGGGTCTAACCCCTGGGGGCCTCCACCCCAGCTCCAAGGGCCCAAAACCTGAGCGCCCAAACCATAGCTCCAGGGGCCCAACCTCTGGGGCCCCAACAGCAGCTCCAAGGGCCCAACCCCTGAGCGCCCGAACCATAGCTCCAGGGGCTCAACCACTGAGCACCCGAACCATAGCTCCAGGGGCCTAACCCCTGGGGCCCCAACACCACCTCCAGGTTCCCAACGCCTGGGGGCCCCAACACCAGCTCCAGGGGCCAAACCCCTGAGCGCCCGAACCATAGCTCCAGGGGCCTAACCCCTGGGGCCCCAACACCACCTCCAGGTCCCCAACCCCTGGGGGCCCCAACACCAGCTCCAGGAGCCCAACCCCTGGGGCCCTCGACCCCAGCACCAGGGGCCCAACTCCTGAGCGCCCGAACCATTGCTCCGGGGGCCTAACCCCTGGGGCCCCATCATCAGCTCCAGGGGCCCAAACCCTGAGCGCCCGAACCATAGCTCCAGGGGTCTAACCCCCGGGGCCACAACCCCAGTTCCAGGGGCCCAACCCCGGGGGCCCGAACACCAGCTGCAGGGGCCCAACCCCAGAGCGCCCGAACCATAGCTCAAGGGCCCTAACCCCTGGGGCCCCAAAACCAGCTACAGGGGCCCAACCCCTGGGGCCACAACACCAGCTCCAAGGGCCCAACCCCTGAGTGTCCGAACCATTGCTCCAGGGGCCTAATCCCTGGGGGCCCCAACACCAGCTCCAGGGGCCCAACACCTGATCGCCCAAACCATAGCTCCAGGGGCCCAACCACTGAGCGCCCGAACCATAGCTCCAGGGGCCCAAACCCTGAGCGCCTAAAAGATAGCTCAAATGGCCTAACCCCTGAGGCCCCAACACCAGCTCCAGGGGCCCAACCCCTGGGGGCCCCAACACCAGCTCCAGGGGCCCAACCCCTGAGCGCCCGAACCATAGCTCCAGGGGCCTAACCCCTAGGGGCCCCAACCCCAGCTCCAGGGACCCAACCCCTGCGGGCCCCAACACCAGCTCCAGGGGCCCAACCCCTGAGCGACCGAACCATAGCTCCAGGGGCCTAACCCGCGGGGGCCCCAACCCCAGCTCCAGGGGCCCAACCCCTGCTGGCCCCAACACCAGCTCCAGGAGCCCAACCCCTGGGGGCCCCAACACCAGTTCAAGGGGCCCAACCCCAGAGCGACCGAAACATTGCTCCAGGGGCCCAATCCCTGGGGGCCAAAACACCAGCTCCAAGGGCCCAACCTCTGAGTGCCCGAAAAATACCTCCAGGGGACTAACCCCTAGGGGCCCTAAGACCAGATCCAAGGACCCAACCCCTGAGTACCCGAATCATAGCGCCAGCGGCCTAACCCCCGGGGGCCCCAACCCCAGCTCCAGGGGCCCAAGCCCTGGGGCCCTCGACCCCAACTCCAGGGGCCGAAACCCTGAGGGCTCAACCATAGTTCCAGGGGTCTAACCCCAGGAGGCCCCAACCCCACCTTCAGGGGCCCAACAACTGGGGGACCCAACACCAGCTCCAGGGGCACAACCCCTGAGAGCCCGACCAATAGCTCCAGGGGCCTAACCCCCGAAGGCCCCAACCCCAGCTCCAGGGGCCCAACCCCTGAGAGCCCCAACCATAGCTCCAGGGGCCTAACCCCTGGGGCACCAACACCAGCTAAAAGGGCCCAACCCCTGGGGGCCCCAACACCAGCTCCAGGGGCCAAACTCCTGAGCGCCCGAACCATAGCTCCAGGGGTCTAACCCCTGTGGGCCCCAACACCAGCTCCAAGGGCCTAACCCCTGAACGCCCGAACAATACCTTCAGGGGCCTAACGCCTGGGGGCCCCAACACCAGCTCCAGGGGCCCAACCCTTGAGCTCCCGAACCATAGCTCCAGGGGCCTAACCCCTGGGGGCCCCCACCCTAGCTCCAAGGGCCCAACCCCTGAGCGCCCGAACCATAGCTCCAAGGGACAAACCCCCAGGGACCCCAACCCCAGCTCCAGGGGCGCAACCCCTGTGGGCCCCAACACCAGCTCCAAGGGCCTAACCCCTGAACGCCCGAACAATACCTTCAGGGGCCTAACGCCTGGGGGCCCCAACACCAGCTCCAGGGGCCCAACCCTTGAGCGCCCGAACCATAGCTACAGGGGCCTAACACCTGGGAGCCCCCACCCGAGCTCCAAAGGCCCAAAACCTGACCGCCCGAACCATAGCTCCAGGGGCCTAACCCCTGGGGGCCAGAACCCCAGCTCCAGGGGCCCGACCCCTGGGGGCCCAAACACCAGCTCCAGGGGCCCAACCCCTGAGCGCCCGAACCATAGCTCCAGGGACCTAACCCCCGGGGGCCCCAAATCCAGCTCCAGGGGCCCAAACCCTGGGGGGCTCAACACCAGCTCTAGGGGTCCAACCCCTGAGAGCCCGAACCATAGCTCCAGGGGCCTAACCCCTGGGGGCCCAACACCAGCTCCAGGGGCCCAATCCCTGAGCGCCCGAACAATACCTCTAGGGGCCTAACCCCTGGAGGCCCTAACACAAGCTCCAGGAGCCCAACCCCTGAGCGCTTGAACCATAGCTACAGGGGCCTAACCCCTGGGGTCCCCCACCCCAGCTCCAAGGGCCCAAAACCTGAACGCCCGAACCATAGCTCCAGGGGCCTAACCCCTGGGGCCCCAACACCAGCTCCAGGGGCTCAACCCCAGGGGGCCCCAACACCAGCTCCAAGGGTCCAACAACTGAGCGCACGAACCATAGCTCCAGGGGCCTAATCCCTGGAGGCCCCAACACCAGCTCCAAGGGCCTAACCTCTGAGCACCCAAACAATAACTCCAGGGGCCTAACCCATGGGGGCCCCAACCCCAGCTCCAGGTGCCCAATCCCTGGGGCCCTCGACACCAACTCCAGGGGCCCAAACCTTGAGCGCCCGAACCATACCTCCAGGGGCCCAATCACTGAGCGCCCGAACCATAGCTCCAGGTGCCAAACCCCTGAGGCCCCAACACCAGCTCCAGGGGCCCAACCCCTGGGGGCCCCAATACCAGCTCCAGGGGCCCAACCCCTGAGCGCCCGAACCCTAGCTCCAGGGGCCTAACCCTTGGGGTTCCAACACCAGCACCAGTGGCTTAACCCCTGGGGGACACAACACCAGCTCCAGGGGTCCAACCCCTGAGCGCCCGAACCATAGCTCCAGGGGCCTGACCCCTGGGGGCGCCAACCCCAGCTCCAGGGGCCCAACCCCTGGGGGCCCCAACACCAGTTCCAGGGGCCCAACCCCTGAGCGCCCGAACCATAGCTCCAGGGACCCAACCCCTGAGCACCCGAACCATAGCTCCAGGGGCCCAACCCCTGAGCGCCTGAATCATAGCTCAAGGGGCCTAACCCCTGGGGGCCCGAACGCCAGCTCAAGGGGCCCAACCCCTGGGGGCCCCAAAACCAGTTCCAGGGGCCCAACCCCTGAGCGCCCGAAGCATAGCGCCAGGGGCCTAACCCCTGAGGGCCCCAACCCCAGCTCCAGGGGCCCAACCCCTGGGGGATCCACCACCAGCTCCAGAGGCCCAACCCCTGAGCGCCTGAACCATAGCTCCAGGGGTCTAACCTCAGGGGGCCCAAACCCCAGCTCCAGGGGCCCAACCCCTGGGGAACCCAACACCAGCTGCAGGGGTCCAACCTCTGAGCGCTCTAACCATAGCTCCAAGGGCCTAACCCCTGGGGGCCCCAACACCAGCTCCAGTCGCCCAACCCCTGAGCGCCCGAACAATACCTCCAGGGGCCTAACCCCTGGGGGCCTCAACACCAGCTCCAGGGGCCCAACCCCTGTGCGCTCGAACCATAGCTACAGGGGCCTAACCCCTGGGGGTCCCCACCCCAGCTCCAAGGGCCCCAAACCTGAGCGCCCGTACCATAGCTCCAGGGGCCTAACCCCTGGGACCGCAACACCAGCTCCTGGGGACCAACCCCTGAGCGCCCGAACAATACCTCCAGAGGACTAACCCCACGGGACCCCAACACCAGCTCCAGGGCCCCAACCCATGAGCGCTCGAACCATAGTTACAGGGGCCCAACCCCTGGGGGCCCCAACCCCAGCTCCAGGAGTCCAACCCCTGGGGACCCCAACACCAGCTTCAGGGGCACAACCCCTGAGCGCCCGAACCATAGTTCTAAGCCTAACCCCCGGGGGCCCGAACCCCAGCTCCAGGGGCCCAACCCCTGGGGGCCGCAACACCAGCTCCAGGGGCCCAACCCCTGGGGGCCCCAACACCAGCTCCAGGGGCCCAACCCCTGAGCTTCCGAACCATAGCTCCAGGGGCCTAACCACTGGGGGCCCCAACCCCAGCTCCAGGAGTCCAACCCCTGGGGACCCCAACACCAGCTTCAGGGGCACAACCCCTGAGCGCCCGAACCATAGTTCCAAGCCTAACCCCCGGGGGCCCCAACCCCAGCTCCACGGGCCCAACCCCTGGGGGCCCCAACACCAGCTCCAGGGGCCCAACCCCTGAGCGCCTGAACCATAGCTCCAGGGGTCTAACCCCCGGGGATCCCAACCCCAGCTCCAGGGGCCCAAACCCTGGGGTCCCCAACACCAGCTCCAGGGGCCCAACCCGTGAGCGCCCGAACCATAGGTTCAGGGGCCTAACCCCAGGTGGCCCCAACCCCAGCTCCAGGGGTCCAAACCCTGGGGCCCTCGACCCCAGCTCCAGGGGCCCAACCCCTAAGCGCCCAAACCATAGCTCCAGGGGCCTAAACACTGGGGTCCCAACACCAGCTCCAGGGGCCCAACAACTGAGCGCCCGAACAATAACTCCAGGGGCCTAACCCCTGGGGGCCCCAACACCAGCTCCAGGGGCCCAATTCCTGAGCACCCAAACCATAGCTCCAGGGGCCCAACCCCTGGGCGACCGAACCATAGCTCCAGGGGCCCAACCCCTGAGCGCCTGAACCATATCTCAAGGGGCCTAACCCCTGGGGCCCCAACCTCAGCTCCAGGGGCCCAACCACTGAGCGCCCGAACCATAGCAACAGGGGACCAACCCCTGGGGCCCCAACACCAGCTCCAAGGGCCCAACCCCTTGGGGCCCCAACACCAGCTCCAGGGGCCCAACCCCATGCGCCCGAACCAAAGCTCCAGGGGCCTAACCCCTGGGGGCCGAAACTCCAGCTCCAGGGGCCCAAACCCTGGGGAACCCAAAACCAGCTCCAGGGGCCCAACCCCTGAGCGCTCGAACCATAGCTCCAGGGGCCAAATCCCCGGGGGCCCCAACACCAGCTCCAGGGGCCCAACCCCTGGGGGCCCCAACACCAGCTCCAGGGGCCAAACCCCTGAGCGCCCGAACCGTAGCTCCAGAGGCATAACCCCCGGGGGAACAAACCACAGCTCCAGGATCCCAACCCCTGAGGGCCCCAACAACAACTCCAGGTGCCCAACCCCAGAGCGCCCTAACCATAGCTCCAGGGGTCCAACCCTTGGGGGCCCCAACAACTGCTCCAGCGGCCCAACCCCTGAGCGCCCGAACCATAGCTCCAGGGGCCTAACCCCTGGGGCCCCAACACCAGCACCAGGGGCCCAACCCCTGGGGGCCCAACACCAGCTCCAGAGTCCCAACCCCTGAGGGCCCGAAACATACCTCCAGGAGCCTAACCCCTGGGGGCCCCAACACCAGCTCCAGAGGCCCAACCCCTGAGCGCCCGAACAATAGCACCAGGGGCCCAACCCCTGAGCCACCGAACCATAGCTCCAGGGGCCCAACCGCTGAGCGCCTGAGTCATAGCTCAAGGGGCCTAACCCCTGGGGCCCTAACACCAGCTCAAGGGGCGCAACCCCTGGGGGCCCCAACACCAGCTGCAGGGGCCCAACCCCTGAGCGCCCGAACCATAGCTCCAGGGGCCTAACCCCTAGGGGCCTTAACCCCAGCAACAGGGGACCAACCCCTGGGGGCCCAAACACCAGCTCCAGGGACCCAACTCCTGAGCTCCCGAACCATAGCTCCAGGGGCCTAACCCCTGGGGGCCCCAACCCCAGCTCCAGGGGCCCAACCCTGGGGCCCTTGACCCGAGCTCCAGGGGCCCAACAGCTGAGCGCCCGAACCATAGCTACAGGGTCCTAACCCCTGGGGTCTCAACCCCAGCTCCAGGGTCCCAACCCCTAGGGGTCCCAACACAAGCTCCAGGGGCACAACCCCTAAGCGCCCGAACCATAGCTCCAGGGGCCTAACCCCCGGGGGCCCCAACCCCAGCTTCAGGAGCCCAACCCCTGGGGGCCCCAACACCAGCTCCAGGGGCCCAACCCCTGAGGGCCCGACCATAGCTCCAGGGGCCTAACCCCCGGGGACCCGAACCCCAGCTCAAGGGGCCTAACCCCTGGGAGCCCCAACACCAGTTCCAGGAGCCCAAACCCTGCGAGCCCCAACACCAGCTCCAGGGGACCAACCCCAGAGCATCCGAACCATAGCTCCAGGGGCCCAAACCCTGGGGGCCCCAACACCAGCTCCAGAGGCCCAACCCCTGAGCGCCCGAACCATAGCTCCAGGGGCCTAACCCCTGGGGACCCAACACCAGCTCCAGGGGTCCAACCTCTGACCGCCCGAACCATAGCTTCAGGGGCCTAACCCCTGGGGGCACCAACACCAGCTCCTGGGGACCAACCCCTGAGCGCCCGAACAATACCTCCAGAGGCCTAACCCCAGGGGACCCCAACACCAGCTGCAGGGGCCCAACCCCTGAGCGCTCGAGCCATAGATCCAGGGGCCTAAACCCCGGGGGTCTCAACCCCAGGTCCAGGGGCCCAAACCCTGGGGCCGTCGACCCCAGCTCCAGGGGCCCAACCGCTGAGCGCCCGAACCATAGCTCCAGGGGCCTAACCCCTGGGGCCCCAACACCAGCTCCAGGGACCCAACCCCTGAGCGCCCGAACCATAGCTCCAGGGGCCTAACCCCTGGGGCCCCAACACCAGCTCCAGGGACCCAACCCCTCGGGGCCTCAACACCAGCTCCAGGGGCCCAACCCCTGAGCGCTCGAACCATAGCTCAAGGGGCCTAGGATCTGGGGGCCCCCACCCCAGCTGCAAGGGCCCAACCCCTGAGCGCCCGAACCATAGCTCCAGGGGCCTAATCCCTGAGGGCCCCAACCCCAGCTCTAGGGGCCTAATCCCCAGGGGCCCCAACCCTAGCTCCAGGGTCCCAACCCCTGGGGCCTTGAACCCCAGCTCCAGGGGCCCAACCCCTGAGCGCCCGAACCATAGCTCCAGGGGCCCAACCCCTGAGCGCCCGAGCCACAGCTCCAGGGGCCTAACCCCTGGGGACTCAACACCAGCTCCAGGGGCCCAACCCCTTGGGGCCCCAACACAAGCTGCAGGGGCCCAACCCCGAGCGACCAAAGCAAAGCTCCAGGGGCCTAACATCTGGGGGCCCCAACCCCACCTCCAGGGGCCCAACCCCTGGGGGCCCCAAAATCAGCTCCAGGGGCCCAACCCCTGAGCGCTCTAACCATAGCTCCAGGGGCCTAACCCCTGGGGCCCCAACACTAGCACCAGGGGCCCAACCCCTGGGGGCCCCAACACCAGCTCCAGGGGCCCAACCCCTGAGAGCCCGAACCATAGCTCCAGGGGCCCAACCCCTGAGCGACCGAACCATACCTCCAGGGGCCTAATCCCTGGGGGCCCCAATACCAGATTCAAGGGCACAACCCCTGAGCGCCCGAACAATACCTCCAGGGGCCTAACCCCTGGGGGCCCCAACACCAGCTCCAGGGGCCCAACTCCTGAGCGCCCGAACCATAGCTCCAGGGGCCCAACCCCTGAGCGACCGAACCATAGCTTCAGAGGCCCAACCCCTGAGCGCCTGAATCATAGCTCAAGGGGCCTGACCCCTGGGGCCCCAACCCCAGCTCCAGGGGCCCAACCCCTGGGGGCCCTTACACCAGCTCCAAGGGACCAACCCCTGAGCTCCAGAACCATAGCTCCAGGGGCCTAACCCCCAGGGGATCCAACCTCAGCTCCAGGGGCCCAAAACCTGGGGCCCTCGACCCCAGCTCCAGGGGCCCAACCCCTGAGCGCCCGAATTATAGCTCCAGAGGCCGAACTCCTGGTGGCCCCAACCCCAGGTCCAGGGGCCCAACCGCTGCGGGCCCCAACACCAGTTCCAGGGGCCCAACCCCTGAGCGCCCGAACCACAGCTCCAGGGGCCTAACCCCCGGGGGCCCCAACACAAGCTCCAGGGGCCCAAACCCTGGGGGCCCCAACACCAGCTCCAGGGGATCAACCCCTGAGCGCCCGAACCATAACTCCAGGGGCCTAACCCCTGGGGGCTCCAAGACCAGCTCCAAGGGCCCAACCCTTGAGCGCCCGAACAATACCTCCAGGGGCCTAACCTCTAGGGGCCCCAACACCAGCTCCAGGGGCCCAACCCCTGAGCGCCCGAACCATAGCTCCAGGGGCCCAACCCCTGATGGCCCCAACACCAGCTCCAGGGGAACATCCTCTGAGCGTCCGAACCATAGCTCCAGGGGCCTAACCCCTGGGGCCCCAACCCCAGCCCCAGGAGTAAAACCCCTGGAGGCCCCAACATCAGCTCCAGGGGCCCAACCCCTGAGCGCCCGAACCATAGCACCAGGGGCCCAACCCCTGAGCGCCTGAACCTTAGCTCCAGGGGCCTAACCCCTGGGGCCTCAACACAGCAGCAGGGGCCCAACCCCTGAGCGCTCGAACCATAGCTCCAGGGGCCTAACCCCTAGGAGCCCGAACGCCAGATCCAGAGGCCCAAACCCTGGGGGTCCCAACACCAGCTCCAGGGTCCCAACCCTGAGAGCCCGAACCATAGCTCCAGGGGCCTAAGCCCCGGGGGCTCCAACCACAGCTCCAGGGGCCCAACCCTTGCGGGCCCCAACATTAGCTCCAGAATCCCAACCACTGGGGGCCCCAACACCAGCTCCAGAGGCCCAAACCCAGAGCGCCCTAACCATAGCTCCAGGGGCCCAGCCCCTGGGGGCCCCAACACCAGCTCCTGCGGCTCAACCCCTGAGCGCCCGAACCATAGCTCCAGGGGCCTAACCCCTGGGGCCCCAACACCAGCACCAGGGGCCCAACCCCTAGGGGCCCCAACACCAGCTCCAGGGTCCCAAACCCTGAGCGCCCGAACCATACCTCCAGGGGCCTCACCCCTGGGGGCCCCAACACCAGCTCCAGGGGCCCAACCCATGAGAGCCCGAACCATAGCTCCAGGGGTCCAACCCCTGAGCGACCAAACCATAGCTAAAGGCCCCCAACCCCAGAGCGCCTGAACCATAACTCAAGGGGCCTAACCCCTGGGGCCCCAACACCAGCTCCAGGGGCCCAACCCCTGGGGGCCCCAACACCAGCTCCAGGGGCCCAACCCCTGAGCGCCCGAACCATAGCTCCAGGGGCCTAACCCCTAGGGGCCCTAACCCTAGCAAAACGGGCCCAACCCCTGGGGGCCCAACAACCAGCTCCAGGGACAAAACTCCTGTGCTCCCGAACCATAGCTCCAGGGGCCTAACCCCCGTGGCCCCAACCCCAGCTCCAGGGGCCCAACACCTGGGGCCTTCAACCCCAGCTCCAGGGACCCAACCACTTAGCGCCCGAACCATAGCTACAGGGGACCAACCCCTGAGCGCCCGAACAATAGCTCCAGGGGCCTAAACCCCGGGGGCCCCAACACAAGCTGCAGGGGACCAAACCCTGGGGGCCCCAGCACCAGCTCCAGGGGATCAACCCCTGAGTGCCCGAACCATAACTCCAGGGGCCTAACCCCTGGGGGCTCCAAGACCAGCTCCAAGGGCCCAACCCCTGAGCGCCCGAACAATACCTCCAGGGGCCTAACCTCTAGGGGCCCCAACACCAGCTCCAGGGGCCCAACCCCTGAGCGCCCGAATCATAGCTCCAGGGGCCCAACCCCTGACGGCCCCAACACCAGCTCCAGGGGCCCATCCTCTGAGCGTCCGAACCATAGCTCCAGGGGCCTAACCCCTGGGGCCCCAACCCCAGCCCCACGAGTAAAACCCCTGGAGGCCCCAACATCAGCTCCAGGGGCCCAACCCCTGAGCGCCCGAACCATAGCACCAGGGGCCCAACCCCTGAGCGCCTGAACCTTAGCTCCAGGGGCCTAACCCCTGGGGCCTCAACACAGCTGCAGGGGCCCAACCCCTGAGCGCTCGAACCATAGCTCCAGGGGCCTAACCCCTAGGAGCCCGAACGCCAGATCCAGAGGCCTAAACCCTGGGGGTCCCAACACCAGCTCCAGGGTCCCAACCCTGAGAGCCCGAACCATAGCTCCAGGGGCCTAAGCCCCGGGGGCTCCAACCACAGCTCCAGGGGCCCAACCCTTGCGGGCCCCAACACTAGCTCCAGAATCCCAACCACTGGGGGCCCCAACACCAGCTCCAGAGGCCCAACCCCAGAGCGCCCTAACCATAGCTCCAGGGGCCCAGCCCCTGGGGGCCCCAACACCAGCTCCTGCGGCTCAACCCCTGAGCGCCCGAACCATAGCTCCAGGGGCCTAACCCCTGGGGCCCCAACACCAGCACCAGGGGCCCAACCCCTAGGGGCCCCAACACCAGCTCCAGGGTCCCAAACCCTGAGCGCCCGAACCATACCTCCAGGGGCCTCACCCCTGGGGGTCCCAACACCAGCTCCAGGGTCCCAACCCTGAGAGCCCGAACCATAGCTCCAGGGGCCTAAGCCCCGGGGGCTCCAACCACAGCTCCAGGGGCCCAACCCTTGCGGGCCCCAACACTAGCTCCAGAATCCCAACCACTGGGGGCCCCAACACCAGCTCCAGAGGCCCAACCCCAGAGCGCCCTAACCATAGCTCCAGGGGCCCAGCCCCTGGGGGCCCCAACACCAGCTCCTGCGGCTCAACCCCTGAGCGCCCGAACCATAGCTCCAGGGGCCTAACCCCTGGGGCCCCAACACCAGCACCAGGGGCCCAACCCCTAGGGGCCCCAACACCAGCTCCAGGGTCCCAAACCCTGAGCGCCCGAACCATACCTCCAGGGGCCTCACCCCTGGGGGGCCCAACACCAGCTCCAGGGGCCCAACCCATGAGAGCCCGAACCATAGCTCCAGGGGTCCAACCCCTGAGCGACCAAACCATAGCTAAAGGCCCCCAACCCCTGAGCGCCTGAACCATAACTCAAGGGGCCTAACCCCTGGGGCCCCAACACCAGCTCCAGGGGCCCAACCCCTGGGGGCCCCAACACCAGCTCCAGGGGCCCAACCCCTGAGCGCCCGAACCATAGCTCCAGGGGCCTAACCCCTAGGGGCCCTAACCCCAGCACCAGGGGCCCAACCCCTGGGGGCCCAACAACCAGCTCCAGGGACAAAACTCCTGTGCTCCCGAACCATAGCTCCAGGGGCCTAACCCCCGTGGCCCCAACCCCAGCTCCAGGGGCCCAACACCTGGGGCCCTAAACCCCAGCTCCAGGGACCCAACCACTTAGCGCCCGAACCATAGCTACAGGGGACCAACCCCTGAGCGCCCGAACAATAGCTCCAGGGGCCTAACCCTTGGGGCTCCAACACCAGCTCCAGGGGCCCAACCCCTGGGGGACCCAACACCAGCTGCAGGGGCCCAACCCCTCAGCGCCGAATTATAGCTCCAGGGGCCTAACCCCTGGGGGCCCAAACCCCAGCTCCAGGGGCCGAACCCCTGCGGGCCCCAACACCAGTTCCAGGGGCCCAACCCCTGGGGGCCCCAACACCAGCTCAGGAGGCCCAACACCTGAGCGCCCTAACCATAGCTTCAAGGGCCTAACCCCTAGGGCCCCAAACACCAGCTCCAGGGGCCCAACCCCTGGGGGCCCCAACACAGGCTCCAGGGGCCCAACTCCTGAGCGCCCGAACCATAGCTCCAGGGGCCTAACCCCTGTGGGCCCCAACAGCAGCTCCAAGGGCCCAACCCCTGAGCGCCCAAACAATACCTTCAGGGGCCTAACCCCTGGGGGCCCCAACACCAGCTCCAGGGGCCCAACCCTTGAGCGCCCGAACCATAGCTCCAGGGACCTAACCCCTGGGAGCCCCCACCCCAGCTCGAAGAGCCCAACCCCTGAGCGCCCGAACCATAGCTCCAGGGACCTAACCCCCGGGGGCCCCAACCCCAGCTCCAGGGGCCCAACCCCTGGGGGCCCCAACACCAGCTCCAGGGGCCCAACCCCTGAGCGCTCGAACCATAGCTCAAGGGGCCTAGGATCTGGGGTCCCCACCCCAGCTCCAAGGGCCCAACCCCTGAGCGCCCGAACCATAGCTCCAGGGGCCCAACCCCTGAGCGTCCGAACCACAGCTCCAGGGGCCTAACCCCTGGGGACTCAACACCAGCTCCAGGGGCCCAACCCCTTGGGGCCCCAACACCAGCTCTAGGGGCCCAAACCCTGGGGGCCCCAAAACCAGCTCCAGGGGCCCAACCCCTGAGCGCTCGAACCATAGCTCCAGGGGCCTAACCCCCGGGGGCCCCAACCCCAGCTCCAGGGGCCCAACCCCTGGGGGTCCCAACCCCAGCTGCAGGGGCCCAACCCCTGAGCGCCCGAACCATAACTCCAGGGGCCTAACCCCCGGGGGCCCCAACCACAGCTTTAGGGGCTCTACCCCTGCTGGCCCCAACACTAGCTCCAGGATCCCAACCCCTGGGGGCCCCAACACCAGCTCCAGGGGCCCAACCCCTGAGCGCCCGAACCATAGCTCCAGGGGCCTAACCCCTGGGGCCCCAACACCGGCACCAGGGGCCCAACCCCTGGGGGCCCCAACACCAGCTCCAGGATCCCAACCCCTGAGAACCCGAACCATAGCTCCAGGGGCCCAACCCCTAAGCAACCGAACCATACCTCCAGGGGCCTAATCCCTGGGGGCCCCAATACCAGATCCTAGACCACAACCCATGACCGCCCGAACAATACCTCCAGGGGCCTAAACCCTGGCGGCCCCAACACCAGCTCCACGGTCCCAACCCCTGAGCGCCCGAACAATAGCTCTAGGGGCCTAACCCCTGGGGGCCCCAACCCCAGCTCCAGGGGCCCAACCCCTGGGAACCCCAACACCAGATCCAGGGGCCCAACCCCTGAGCGCCCAAACAATACCTCCAGGGGCCTAACCCCTGGGGGCCCCAACACCAGCTCCAGGGGACCAACCCCTGAGCGCCCGAACCATAGCTCCAGGGGCTTAACCCCTGGGGGCCCGAACCCCAGCTCCAGGGGCTCAACCCCTTGGGGGCCCCAACATCAGCTCCAGGGGAAAAACCACTGAGCGCCCGAAACATAGCTCCAGGGGCCTAACCCCTGGGGGCCCCAACACCAGCTCCAGGGGCCCAACCCCTTAGCGCCCGAACAATACCTCTAGGGGCCTAACCCCTGGGGGCCCCAACACCAGCTCCAGAGTCCCAATCCCTGAGCGCTCGAACTATAGCTACAGAAGCCTAACCCCTGGAAGCCCCCACCCCAGCTCCAAGGGCCCAAAACCTGAGCGCCCGAACATCAGCTCCAGGGGCCCAACCCCAGAGCGCCCGAACCATAGCTGCAGGGGCCCAACCCCTGGGGGCCCCAACTCCAGCTCCAGGGGCCCAACCCCTGAGCGCCCGAACCATAGCTCCAGGGGCCCAACCCCTGAGCGCCTGAACCATAGATAAAATGGCCTAACCCGTAGGGCCCCAACACCAGCTCCAGGGGCCCAACCCCTGGGGGCCCCAATACCAGCTCCAGGGGCCCAACCCCTGAGCGCCCGAAGAATACCTCCAGGGGCCTAACCCCTGGGGGCCACAACACCAGCTCCAGGGGCCCAACCCCTGAGCGCCCGAACCATAGCTCCAGGGGCTTAACCCCTGGGGGCCCCCACCCCAGCTCCAAGGGCCCAACCCCTGAGCGCCCGAACCATAGCTCCAGGGGCCTAACCCCCGCGGGCCCCAACCCCAGCTCCAGGGTCCCAACCCCTAGGGCACTCGACCCCAGCTCCAGGGGACCAACCCCTGAGCGCCCGAAACATGACTCCAGGGGCCCAACCACTGACGGCCCCAACACCAGCTCCAGGGGTCCATCCCCTGAGCGCCCGAACCATAGCTCCAGGGGCCTAACCCCTGAGGCCTCAACACCAGTTTCAGGGGCCGAACCCCTCGGTGCCCCAACACGAGCTCCAGGGGCCCAACCCCTGAGCGCCCGAACAATATCTCCAGGGGCCTAACCCCTGGGGACCACAACACCAGCTCCAGGGGCCCAACCCCTGAGCGCCCGAACCATAGCTCCAGGGGTCTAACCCCTGGTGGCCCCAACCCCAGCCTCATGAGTCCAACCCCTGGTGGCCCCAACACCAGCTCCAGGGGCCCAACCCCTGAGCGCCCGAAGCGTAGCTCCAGGGGCCCAACCCCTGAGCGCCTGAATCATGCCTCCAGAGGCCTAACCCCTGGGGGCCCCAACACCAGCTCCAGGGGCCCAACCCCTGAGCGCCCGAACCATAGCGCCAGGGGCCTAACCCCTGGGGCCCCAACACCAGCTCCAGGGGCCCAACCCCTCCGAGCCCCAACACCAGCTCCAGGGGTCCAACCCCAGAACTCCTGAACCATAGCTCCATGCAGGAAATGCTCTGAGCATTACCCTGCGTGACCACATGGTGTCACTGTTGCTCCATGCGGGGAAATGCTCTGTGTATTACCCTGTGTGGCTTTATGTTGTCACTGTTGCTCCATGCGGGGTAATGCTCTGTGCATTACCCTATGTGGCCACACGGTGTCACCCTTGCTCCATGCCTTAAATGCTCTGGGCATTACTGTGATGGAGTGGGGACTCTCTGTGTGGGGGATGGGAGAGAAGGGGGTGACTTTAGGTCAGGGGCCCCAACACCAGCTCCAAGGACCCAACGCCTGAGCGACCGAACAATACCTCCAGGTGCCTAACCCCTGGGGGCCCCAACACCAGCTCCTGGGGCCCAAACCCTGAGCGCCCGAACCATAGCTCCAGGGGCCCAACCCCTGAGCGCCCGAACCATAGCTGCAAGAGCCTAACCCCTGTGGGCCTCCACCCCAGCTCCAAGGGCCCAACCCCTGAGCGCCCGAACCATAGCTCCAGGGGCCTAACCCCTGGGGGCCCCAACCCCAGCCCCAGGAGTAAAACCCCTGGACGCCCCAACACCAGCTCCAGGGGCCCAACCCCTGAGCGCCCGAACCATAGCACCAGGGGCCCAATCCCTGAGCGCCTGAACCATAGCTCCAGGGGCCTAACCCCTGGGGCCTCAACACCAGCTCCAGGGGCCCAACCCCTGAGCGCTCGAACCATAGCTCCAGGGGCCTAACGCCTAGGGGCCCAAACGCCAGCTCCAGGGGCCCAACCCCTGGGGGCTCCAACACCAGCTCCAAGGTCCCAAACCCTGAGCGCCCGAACCATAGCTCCAGGGGCCGAACCACTGGGGGCCCCAACCCCAGATCCAGGGGCCCATACCCTGGGGGCCCCAACACCAGCTCCAGGGGCCAAACCCCTGAGCGCCCGAACAATACCTCCAGGATCCTAACCCCTGGGGGCCCCAACACCAGCTCCAGGGGCACAACACCTGAGCGCTCGTACCATAGCTACAGGGGCCTAACCCATGGGGTCCCCAAACCAGCTCCAAGGGCCCAAAACCTGAGCGCCCGAACCATAGCTCCAGGGGCCTAACCCCTGGGGCCCCAACACCAGCTCCAGGGGCCCAACCCCTGGGGGCCCCAACACCAGCTCCAGGGGACCAACCCCTGAGCGCCCGAACCATAGCTCCAGGGGCCTAAACTCTGGGGGCCCCAACCCCAACTCCAGGGGCTCAACCCCTGAGGGCCCCAACACCAGCTCCAGGGTAACAACCACTGAGCGCCCGAACCATAGCTCCAGGGGCCTAACCCCTGGGGGCCCCAACACCAGCTCCAGGAGCCCAACCCCTTAGCGCCCGAACAATACCTCCAGGGGCCTAACCCCTGGAGGCCCCAACACCAGCTCCAGAGTCCCAATCCCTGAGCGCTCGAACCATAGCTATGGGAGCCTAACCCCTGGAGGCCCCCACCCCAGCTCCAAGGGCACAAAACCTGAGCGCCCGAACACCAGCTCCAGGGGCCCAACCCCAGAGCGCCCGAACCATAGCTGCAGGGGCCCAACCCCTGGGGGCCCCAACTCCAGCTCCAAGGGCCCAACCCCTGAGCGCCCGAAACATAGCTACAGGGGCCCAACCCCTGGGGGCCCCAACTCCAGCTCCAAGGGCCCAACCTCTGAGTGCCCGAACAATACCTCTAGGTGCCTAACGCCTGGGGGCCCCAACACCAGCTCCAGAGGGCCAACCCCTGAGCGCCAGAACCATAGCTCAAGGGGCCCAACCCCTGAGCGCCCGAACCATAGCTCCAGGGGCCCAACCCCTGAGCGCCTGAACCATACATCAAATGGCCTAACCCCTAGGGCCCCAACACCAGCTCCAGGGGCCTAACACCCGGGGGCCAAAACCCCAGCTCCAGGGGCAAAACCCCTGGGGGCCCCAGCACCAGCTCCAGGGGCCAACCCCTGAGCGCCCGAACCATACCTCCTAGGGCCTAACCCCCGGGGACCAAAACCCCAGCTCCAGGGGCCCAACCCCTCGGGGCCCCAACACCAGCTCCAGGTGCCCAACCCCTGGGGGCCACAACACCAGCTCCAGGGGCCCAAACCCAGAGCGCCCGAACCATAGCTCCAGGGGCCCAACCCCTGGGGCCCCAACACCAGCTCCAGGGGCCAAACCCCTGAGCGCCCGAACCAAAGCTCCAGGGGCCTAACCCCTGGGGCCCCACCACCAGCTCCAGGGACCCAACCCCTGGGGGCCCCAACACCAGCTCCAGGGGCCCAACTCCTGAGCGCCCGAACCATAGCTCTAGGGCCCTAACCTCTGTGGGCCCCAACACCAGCTCCAAGGGCCCAACCCCTGAGCGCCCGAACCATAGCTCCAGGGGCCTAACCCCCTGGGGGCCCCAACACCAGCTCTAGGGGCCCAACCGCTGAGCACCCGAACCATAGCTCCAGGGGCCAAACCCCTAGGGGTCCCAACCCCAGCTCCAGGAGCCCAACCCCAGGGGGCCCCAACACCAGCTCCAGGGGCCCAACCCCTGAGCGCCTGAAACATAGATCCAGGGGCCTAACACCCGGGGGCCCCAACCCCAGCTCCAGGGACCCAACCCCTGAGGCCCTCGACCCGAGCTCCAGGGGCTCAACCCCAGAGAGCCAGAACCATAGCTCCGGGGCCTAACCCCTGGGGCCCCAACACCAGCTCCAGGGGCCCAACCCCTGAGCGCCCGAAAAATAGCTCCAGGGGCATAACCCCCGGGGTCCCAACCCCAGCTCCAGGGTTCCAACCCCTGGGGGCCCCAACACCAGTTCAAGGGGCCCAACCCCTGGGCGCCCGAACAATACCTCCAGGGGCCTAACCCCTGGGGGCCCCAACACCAGCTCCACGGGCCCAACCCCTGAGTCCCCGAACCATAGCTCCAGGGGCCTAACCCCTGGGGGCCCTCACCCCAGCTCCAAGGTCCCAACCCCTGAGCGCCCGCACCATAGCGCCAGGGGCCTAACCCTCTAGGGCTCCAACACCAACTCCAGGGGCTCAACCCCTGGGAGCCCCAACACCAGCTCCAGGGGCCTAACCCCAGAGTTCCCGAACCATAGCTCCATGCAGGAAATGATCTGTGCATTATCCTGCGTGACCACATGGTGTCACTGTTGCTCCATGCGGAGAAATGCTCTGTGCATTACCCTATGTGGGCACACGGAGTCACTCTTGCTCCATGCAGGAAATACTCTGGGCATTACCCTGCATTGGCCACACAGTGTTACTGTTGCTCCACACGTGAAATGCTCTGGGCATTACTGTGATGGAGTGGGGACTGTCTGTGTGGGGGATGGGAGAGAAGGGGGTGACTTTAGGTCAGGGGCACCAACATCAGCTCCAGGGGCATAACCCTTGAGCGCTCGAACCATAGCTACAGGGCCCTTATCCCCTGGGTTCCCCCACCCCAGCTCCAAGGGCGCAAAACCTGAGCGACCGAACCATAGCTCCAGGGGCCCAACCCCTGGGGGCCCCAACACCACCTCCAGGGGCCCAACCCTTAAGCGCCCGAACCATAGCTCCAGGGGCCTAACCCCCGGGGCCCCAACCCCAGCTCCAGGGGTCCAACCCCTGGGGGCACCAACACCAGCACAAGGGGCCCAACCACAGAGCGCCCGAACCATAGCTGCAGGGGCCGAAACCCTGGGGGCCCCAACATCAGCTACAGGGGCCCAACCCCTGAGCGCCCGAACCATAGCTCCAGGGACCCAACCCCTGGGGACCCAACACCAGCTTCACCGGCCCAAACCCTGAGTGCCCGAACCATAGCTCCAGGGCCCTAACCCCTGGGGGCCCCAACACCAACTCCAGGGGTCCAACACCTGAGCGCCCGAACAATACCTCCAGGAGCCTAACCCTTGGGGGCCCCAACACAAGCTCCAGGGGTCCAACCAATGGGGGCCCCAACACAAGCTCCGGGGCCCAACCCCTGAGCGACTGAACCATAGCTCCAGGGACCTATCCCCCGAGGGCCCCAACCCCAGCTCCAGGGGCCCAACCCCTGGGGCCCTCTACCCCAGCTCCAGGGGCCCAACAACTGAGAGCCCGAACCATAGCTCCAGCGGCCCAACCCCTGAGCCCTCGAACCCAAGCTCCAGGGGCCTAAACCCTGGGGGCTCCAACACCAGCTCCAAGGGCCCAACACCTGAGCGCCCGAACAATACCTCCAGGGGCCTAACCCCTGGGAGCCCCAACACCAGCTCCAGGGGCCCAACCCCAGAGCTCCCGAACCAAAGCTCCAGGCAGGAAATGCTCTGTGCATTACCGTGCGTGACCACATGGTGCCACTGTTGCTCCATTCGGGGAAATGCTCTCTGTATTACCCTGTGTGGCTACATGGTGTCACTGTTGCTCCATGAAGGAAATGCACTAGGCATTACTGTGATAGAGTGGGGAGTGTCTTCGTGGGGGATGGGAGAGCAGGGGGTGACTTTCGGTCAGGGGCCCCAACAGCAGCTCCAGGGGCCCAACGCCTGAGCGCCCGAACAATACCTCCAGGTGCCTAACCCCTGGGGGCCCCAACACCAGCTCCAGGGCCCCAAACCCTGAGCGCTCGAACCATAGCTCCAGAGGCCCAACCCCTGAGCGCCCGAACCATAGCTCCAGGGGTCTAACCCCCGGGGGTCCAACCACAGCTCCAGGGGCCCAACCCCTGGGGCCCTCGACCCCAGCTCCAGGGGCCCAACCACTGAGCGTTCGAACTATAGCTCCAGGGGCCCAACCCTTTAGCGCCCGAACCCTAGTTCCAGGGACCTAACCCCTGGGACTCCAACACCAGCTCCAGGGGCCCAACCCCTGGGGGCCCCAACACCAGTTCCAGGGGCCCAACCCCTAAGCGCCCGAACCAACAGCTCCAGGGGCCTAACCCCTGGGGGCCCCAACCCCAGCTCCAGGGGCCCAACCCCTGGGGGCCCGAACACCAGTTCCAGGGGCCCAAACCCTGAGCGCCCGAACCATAGCTCCAGTGGCCCAACCCTTGAGCACCAGAACAAAAGCTCCAGGGGCCTAATCCCTGGGGCCCCAACACCAGCTCCAGGGGCCCAACCCCTCGGGGCCGCAACACCAGCTCCAGGTTTCCAATCCCTGAGAGCCCGAACCATAGCTCCAGGGGCCTAATCCCAGGGGACTCCAACACCAGCTCCAGGGGCCCAACCCCTGAGCGCTCGAACCATAGCTCCAGGGGCCTAACCTCTGGAGGACCCCACCCCAGCTCCAAGGGCCCAAAACCTGAGCGTCCGAACCATAGCTCCAGGGGCCTAACCGCTGGTGCCCCAACACCAGCTCCCGGGGCCTAACCCCTGGGGGCCCCAACCCCTGTTCCAGGGGCCCAACCCTTGGGGGCCCCAACACCAGCTCCAGGGGCCCAACCCCTGAGCGCCCGAACCATAGCTCCAGGGGCCCAACCCCTGAGCACCCGAACCATAGCTCCAGGGGCGTAACCCCTGCGGGCCTCAACACCAGCTCCGGGAGCTCAGCCCCTGGGGGCCCCAAAACCAGCTCCAGGGGCCCAACACCAGAGCGCCCGAAACATAGCTCCAGTGGCCCAATCCCTTGGGGCCCCAAAACCAGCTCCAGGGGCCCAACCCCTGAGCACCCGAACCATAGCTCCAGGCGCCTAACCCCTGTGGGCCCCAACACCAGATCCAAGGGCCCAACCCCTGAGCGCCCGAACCATAGCTTCAGGGGCCTAACCCCTGGGGGCCCCAACACCAGCTCCAGGGGCCCAACCCCTGAGCGGCTGAAACATAGCTCCAGGGGCTTAACCCCTAGGGGCCCCAACCCCAGCTACAGGGGTCCAACCCCTGGGGGCCCCAACACCAGCTCCAGGGGCCCAACCCCTGAGCGCCTGAAACATAGATCCAGAGACCTAACCCCCGGCGGCCCTAACCCCAGCTCCAGGGACCCAACCCCTGAGGCCCTCGACCCCAGCTCCAGGGGCCCAACCCCTGAGCGACCGAAGCATAGCTTCAGGGGCCTAACCCCCGGGGCCCCAACCCCAGCTCCAGGGGTCCAAACCCTGGGGGCCCCAACACCAGTTCAAGGGGCCCAACCCCTGCGGCCCTCGACCCCAGCTCCAGGGGCCCAACCTCTGAGCGCCCAAACCATGGCTCCAGGGCCCCAACAACTGACGACCCCAACACCAGCTCCAGGGGCCCAGCCACTGGGGGCCCCAACTCCAGCTCCAGGGGCCCAACCTCTGAGCGCCCGAACCATAGCTCCAGGGGCCTAACCCCTGGGGGCCCCAACACCAGCTCCAAGGTCCCAACCCCTGAGCGCCCGAACAATACCTCCAGGGGCCTAACCGCTGGGGGCCCCAATACCAGCTCCAGGGGACCAACCCCTGAGCGCCCGAACCATAGCTCCAGGGGCCTATCCAATATGGGCCCCAACACCAGCTCCAGGGGCCCAGCCCCTGAGCGATCGAAAAATACCTCCAGGGGCCTAACCCCTGGGGACCCCAACTCCAGCTCCAGGGGACCAACCCCTGAGCGTCCGAACCATAGCTCCAGAGACCTAACCAATGGGGGACCCAACACCAGCTCCAGGGGCCCAGCCCCTGAGCGCTCGAAAAATAACTCCAGGGACCTAACCCCTTCGGGCCCCAACCTCAGCTAGAGGGGCCCAACCCCTGGGGCCCTCGACCCCAGCTCCAGAGGCCCAACCCCTGAGCGCCCGAACCATAGCTCCAGGGGCTTAACCCCTGGGGACCCCCAGCCCAGCTCCAAGGGCCCAACCCCTGAGCGCCCGAACCATAGATCCAGGGGCCCAATACCTGGGTGCCCCAACACCAGCTCCAGGGGTCCAACCCCTGTGCGCCCCAACACCATCTCCAGGGGCTCAACCCCTGAGCGCCCGAAACATAGCTCCAGGGGCCTAATCCCTGGGGGCCCCAACACCAGCTCCAAGGGCCCAACCTCTGAGCGTCCGAACAATACCTCCAGGGGCCTAATCCCTGGGGGTCCCAACACCAGCTCCAGGGGCCCAACCCCTGAGCGCCCCTGGAGCTGCTGTTGGGGCCCCCAGGGGTTGGGCCCCTGGAGCTGGGGTTGGGGCCCCCAGGGGTTAGGAACTGGAGATATGGTACGGGCGCTCAGGGGTTGGGCCCCTGGAGCTGGGGTCGAGGGCCCCAGGGGTTAGGCACCTGGATCTGGGGCTGGGGCCCCCGGGGGTTAGGCCCCTGGAGCTATGGTTCGGGCGCTCAGGGGTTGGGCCCCTGGAGTTGGTGTTGGGGCCCCCAGGGGTTGGGCCCCTGGAGCTATGGTTCGGGAGCTGGTTGGTTGGGCCCCTGGAGCTGGTGTTGGGGCCCCAGGGGTTAGACCACGGAGCAATCGTTTGGGCGCTCAGGGGTTGGGCCCCTGGAGCTGGTTTTGGGGCCCCCAGGGGTTGCGCCCATGGAGCTACGGTTCGGTCGCTGATTGGTTGGGCCCCTGGAGCTGGGGATGGGGCCCGTGGAGCTATGGTTCGGGCGCTCAGGGGTTGGGCCCCTGGAGCTGGGGTCGGGGGCCCCAGGGTTTGGGCCCCTGGAGCTGGGCTTGGGGCCCCCGGGGGTTAGGCCCCTGGAGCTATCGTTCGGGTGCTCAGGGGTTAGGCCCTTGGAGCTGGGGTGGAGGCCCCCAGGGGTTAGGCCCCTGGAGCTATGATTCGGGCGCTCAGGGGTTGGGCCCAGGGAGCTGGTGTTGGGGCCCCCAGGGGTTAGGCCCCTGGAGATATTCTTCGGGGGCTCAGGGATCGGGCCCCTGGAGCTGGTTTTGGGGCCCCCAGGGTTTGGGCCCATGGAGCTGTGGTTCGGGTGCTCAGGGGTTGGTCCCTTGGAGCTGGTGTTGGGGCTCCCAGGGGCTGGGCCCCTGGAGCTGGTGTTGGGGCCCCAGGGGTTAGGCCCGTGGAGCTATGGTTCGGACGCTCAGGGGTTCGGCCCCTGGAGCTGGTTTTGGGGCCCCCAGGGTTTGGGCCCCTGGAGCTGGGGTTGGGGCCTCCAGGAGTTAGGCCCCTGGAGCTATGGTTCGGGCGCTCAGGGGTTGGGCCCCTGGAGCTTGTGTTGGGGCCCCCAGGGGTTGGTCCCCTGGAGCTTGGGTTGCGGCCCCCGGGGGTTAGGCCAATGGAGCTATGGTTCGGACGCTCAGGGTTTATTCCCTTGGAGCTGGGGTGGAGGCCCCCAGGGGTTAGGCCCCTGGAGCTATGATTCGGGCGCTCAGGGGTTGGGCCCCTAGAGCTGGTTTTGGGGCCCCCAGGGGTTAGGCCCCTGGAGGTATTTTTCGGGCGCTCAGGGGTTGGGCCCTTGGAGCTGCTGTTGGGGCCCCCAGGGGTTAGGCCGCTGGAGCTGTAGTTCGGGCGCTCAGGGTTGGTCCCTTGGAGCTGGTTTTGGGGCTCCCAGGGGCTGGGCCCCTGGAGCTGGTGTTGGGGCACCAGGGGTTAGGCTCCTGGAGCTATGGATCGGACGCTCAGGGGTTGGGCTCCTGGAGCTGGCGTTGGGGCCGTCAGGGGTTGGGCTCCTGGAGCTATGGTTAAGGCGCTCAGGGGTTGGGCCCCAGGAGCTGGGGTCGAGGGCCCAAGGGGTTGAGCCCCTTGAGCTGGGGTTGGGGCCCCCGGGGGTTAGGGCCCTGGAGCTATCGTTCGGGCGCTCAGGGGTTAGGCCCTTGGAGCTGGGGTGGAGGCCCCCAGGGGTTAGGTCCCTGGAGCTATGATTCGGGCGCTCAGGGGTTGGGCCTCTGGAGCTTGTGTTGGGGTCCCAGGGGATAGGCCCCTGGAGCTATGGTTCGGGCGCTCATGGATTGGGTCCCTGGAGCTGGTGTTGGGGCCCCCAGGGGTTGGGCCCCTGGAGCTATGGTTCGGGCGCTGATTGGTTGGGCACCTGGAGCTGGTGTTGGGGCCCCAGAGGTTAGACCACTGAGCAATGGTTCGGGCGCTCAGGGGTTGGGACCCTGCAGCTGGGATTAGGGACCCCGGGGGTTAGGTCCGTGGAGCTATGGTTCGGGCGCTCAGGGATTGGGCCCCTGGAGCTGGTTTTGGGGCACTCAGGGGTTGGGCCCCAGGAGCTATGGTTCGGGAGCTGATTGGTTGGGCCCCTGGAGCTGGTGTTGGGGCCCCAGGGGTTAGGCCCCGGAGCTATGGTTCGGGCGCTAAGGGGTTGGGCCCCTGGAGCTGGGGTTGGGGCCCCCGGGGGTTAGGCCCGTGGAGCTATGGTTCGGGCGCTCAGGGGTTGGGCCCCTGGAGCTGGTGTTGGGGCCCCAAGGGGTTTGGCCCCTGGAGCTGGTGTTGGGGCCCCAGAGGTTAGGCCCCTGGAGCTATGGTTCGGGCGCTCAGGAGTTGGACCCCTGGAGCTATGGTTCGGGCGTTCAGGGGTTGGGACCCAGGAGCTGGTGTTGGGGCCGTCAGGGGTTGGGCCCCTGGAGCTATGGTTCGGGGGCTGAGGGGTTGGGCCCTTGGAGCTGGTGTTGGTGCCCCTGACCTAAAGTCACCCCCTGCTCTCCCATCCCTCACACAGACAGTCCCCACTCCATCATAGTAATGCCCAGAGCATTTCACGCATGGAGCAACAGTAACACTGTGTGGCCATGCAGGGTAACGCCCAGAGCATTTCCTGCATAGAGCAAGAGTGACACTGTGTGGACACATATGGTAATGCACAGAGCATTTCCCCGCATGGAGCAACAGTGACACCATTTAGCCACACAGGGTAATACACAGAGCATTTCCACGCATGGAGCAACAGTGACACCATGTGGTCTCGCAGGGTAATGCACAGAGCATTTCCTGCTTGGAGCTATGGTTCGGGAGCTCTGGGGTTGGGCCCTTGGAGCTGGTGTTGGGGCTCCCAGGGGTTGGGCCCCTGGAGCTGGTGTTGGGGCGCCAGGGGTTTGGCCCCTGGCGCTATGGTTCGGGCGCTCAGGGGTTGGTCCCCTGGAGCTGGTGTTGGGGCCGTCAGGGGTTGGGCCCCTGGAGCTATGGTTCGGGGGCTGAGGGGTTGGGCCCCTGGAGCTGGGGTCGGGGGCCCCAGCGGTTGGGCCCCTGGAGCTGGGGTTGGGGCCCGTGGGGTTTAGGCCCCTGGAGCTATGGTTCGGGCGCTCAGGGGTTGGGGCCTGGGAGCTGGGGTGGGTTCCCCCAGGTGTTAGGTCCTTGGAGCTATGGTTCGGGCACTCAGGGGTTGGGCCCCTGGAGCTGGTGTTGGGGCCCCCAGGGGTTAGGCCCCTGGAGGTATTGTTCGGGCGCTCAGAGGTTGGGCCCTTGGAGCTGGAATTGGGGCCCCCAGGGGTTAGGCCCCTGTAGCTATGGTTCGGGCGCTCAGGGGTTAGGCCCCTGGAGCTGGTGTTGGGGCCCCCAGGGGTTGGGCCCCTGGAGCTGGTTTTGGGGCCCCCGTGGGTTAGGCCTCTGGAGCTATGGTTCGGATGCTTAGGGGTTGGGCCCCTGGAAGTAGTGTTGGGGCTCCCAGGGGTTGGGCCCCTGGAGCTGATGTTGGGGCCCCCAGGGGTTGGGCTCCTGGAGCTATGGTTCGGGCGCTCTGGGGTTGGGCCCCTTGAACTGGTGTTGGGGCCCCCAGGGGTTGGACCCCTGGAGCTGGGGTTGGGGCCCCGGGGGTTAGGCCCCTGGAGCTATGGTTCGGGCGCTCAGGGGTTGGGCCCCTGGAGCTGGTGTTAGGGTCCCAGGGCTTAGGCCCCGGAGCTATGGTTCGGGCGCTCAGGGGTTGAGCCCATGGAGCTAGGGTCATGGGCCTCAGGGGTTGGGCCCCTGGAGCTGGTGTTGGGGCCCCCAGGGGTTAAGCCCCTGGAGCTGGTGTTGGGGCCCCTAGGGGTTAGGCCTCTGAATCAATGGTTCGGGCGCTCAGGGGTTGGGCCTTTGGAGCTGGTGTTGGGACCCCCAGGGGTTGGGTCCCTGGAGGTGGTGTTGGGGCCCCAGGGGTTAGGCCCCTGGAACTATGGTTCAGGCGCTCAGGGGTTGGGCCCCTGGAGCTGGTGTTGGGGCCCCCAGGGGTTGGGCCCCTGGAGCTATGGTTCGTGCGCTCTGGGGTTGGGCCCCTGGAGCTGGTGTTGGGGCCCCCAAGGGTTGGGCTCCTGGAGCTGGTGTTGGGGCCCCGAGGGGTTGGGCCCGTGGAGCTGGTGTTGGGGGCCCCGGGGGTTAGGCCCCTGGAGCTATGGTTCGGACGCTTAGGGGTTGAGCCCCTGGAGCTGGTGTTGGGGCCTCCAGGGGTTGGGCCCCTGGAGCTGGGGTTGGGGCCCCCAGGGGTTAGGCACCTGGAGGTATTGTTCGGGCGCTCAGGGGTTTGGCCCTTGGAGCTGGTGTTGGGGCCCCCAGGGCTTAGACCCCTGGAGCTATGGTTCGGGTGCTCAGGGGTTAGGCCCCTGGAGCTGGTGTTGGGGCCCCCAGGGGTTGGGCCCCTGGAGCTGGTTTTGGGGCCCCCGTGGGTTAGGCCTCTGGAGCTATGGTTCGGACGCTCAGGGGTTGGGCCCCTGGAAGTAGTGTTGGGGCCCCCAGGGGTTGGGCCCCTGGAGCTGGGGTTGGGGCCCCCAGGGGTTAGGCCCCTGGACCTGTGGTTCAGGCGCTCAGGAGTTGGGCCCCTGGAACTGGTGTTGGGGCTCCCAGGGGTTGGGCCCCTGGAGCTGGTGTTGGAGCCCCAGGGGTTAGGTCCCTGGAGCTAGGGTTCGGGCGCTCAGTGGTTGGGCCCCTGGAGCTATCGTTCGGGCGCTCAGTGGTTGTGCCCCTGGAGCTGGGGTCGAGAGCCCTAGGGGTTGGGCCCCTGGAGCTGGGGTTGGGGCCCCCGGGGGTTAGGCCCCTGGAGCTATCGTTCGGACGCTCAGGGGTTTGGCCCCTGGAGTTGGTGTTGGGGCTCCCAGGGGTTGGGTCCCTGGAGCTGGGGTTGGGGCCCCAGGGGTTAGGCCATTTGAGCTATGGTTCAGGCGCTCAGGGGTTGGGCCCCTGGAGCTATGGTTCGGGCGCTCAGGGGTTAGGCCCCTGGAGCTATGGTTCGGGCGCTCAGGGGTTGGGCCCCTGGAGCTGGTGTTGGGGCTCCTGACCTAAAGTCACCCACTGCTCTCCTATCCCCCACACAGACAGTCCCCACTCCATCACAGTAATGCCCAGAGCATTTCACGCATGGAGCAACAGTAACACTGTGTGGCCATGCAGGGTAACGCCCAGAGCATTTCCTGCATAGAGCAAGAGTGACACCGTGTGGACACATAGGGTAATGCACAGAGCATTTCCCCGCATGGAGCAACAGTGACACCATGTAGCCACACAGGGTAATACACAGAGCATTTCCCCGCATGGAGCAACAGTGACACCATGTGGTCACGCAGAGTAATGCACAGAGCATTTCCTGCATGGAGCTATGGTTCGGGAGCTCTGGGGTTATGCCCCTGGAGCTGGTGTTGGGGCTCCCAGGGGTTGGGCCCCTGGAGCTGGTGTTGGGGGCCCCCAGGGGTTAGGCCCCTGGAGCTATGGTTCGGGCACTCAGGGGTTGGGCCCGTGGAACTGGTGTTGGGGTCCCCAGGGGTTAGGCCCCTGGATGTATTGTTCGGGCGCTCAGGGGTTGGGCCCTTGGAGCTGGTGATGGGGCGTCCAAGGGATTAGGCCCCTGGAGCTATGGTTCGGGCGCTCAGGGGTTGGGACCCTGGAGCTGGTGTTGGGGCCCCCAGGGGTTGAACCCCTGGAGCTGGTGTTGGGGCCCCAGGGGTTTGGCCGCTGAAGCTATGGTTCGGGCGCTCAGGGGTTGGGCCGCTGGAGCTGGTGTTGGGGCCCCCAGGGATTGGGCCCCTGGAGCTATGGTTAGGGCGCTCTGGGGTTCGGCCCCTGGAGCTCGTGTTGGGGCCCCCAGGGGTTGGGCTCCTGGAGCTGGTGTTGGGGCCCGCTGGGGTTGGGCCCCTGGAGCTGTGGTTGGGGCCCACGGGGGTTAGGCCCCTGGAGCTATGGTTCGGGCGCTCAGGGGTTGGGCCCCTGGAGCTGGTGTTGGGGCCCCCAGGGGTTGGGCCCCTGGAGCTGGGGTTGGGGCCCCCGGGGATTAATCCCCTGGAGCTATGGTTTCTGCGCTCAGGGGTTGGGTCCCTGGAGCTGGTTTTTGGGCCCCCAGGAGTTGGGCCCCTTGAGCTGTGGTTGGGGCCCCCAGGGGTTAGGCCCCTGGAGCTTTGGTTCGGGCGCTCAGGGGTTGGGCCCCTGGAGCTGGTGTTGGGGCCCCAAGGGGTTTGGCCCCTGGAGCTGGTGTTGGGGCCCCAGGGGTTAGGCCCCTGGAGCTATGGTTCGGGCGCTCAGGAGTTGGACCCCTGGAGCTATGGTTCGGGCGCTCAGGGGTTGGCCTCTGGAGCTATGGTTCGGGCGCTCAGGGGTTGGGACCCAGGAGCTCTTGTTGGGGCCCCCAGGGGTTAGGCACCTGGAGGTATTGTTCGGGCGCTCAGGCGTTGGGCCCTTGGAGCTTGTGTTGGTGCCCCTGACCTAAAGTCACCCCCTGCTCTCCCATCCCTCACACAGACAGTCCCCACTCCATCATAGTAATGCCCAGAGCATTTCACGCATGGAGCAACAGTAACACTGTGTGGCCATGCAGGGTAACGCCCAGAGCATTTCCTGCATAGAGCAAGAGTGACACCGTGTGGACACATATGGTATTGCACAGAGCATTTCCCCGCATGGAGCAACAGTGACACCATTTAGCCACACAGGGTAATACACAGAGCATTTCCCCGCGTGGAGCAACAGTGACACCATGTGGTCACACAGGGTAATGCACAGAGCATTTTCTGCATGGAGCTATGGTTCGGGAGCTCTGGGGTTGGGCCCTTGGAGCTGGTGTTGGGGCTCCCAGGGGTTGGGCCCCTGGAGCTGGTGTTGGGGCGCCAGGGGTTTGGCCCCTGGCGCTATGGTTCGGGCGCTCAGGGGTTGGTCCCTTGGAGCTGGACTGGGGGCCCCCAGATGTTAGGCCGCTGGAGCTATGGTTCGGCACTCAGGGGTTGGGTCCATGGAGCTGGTGTTGGGGCCCCCAGGGGTTAGGCCCCTGGAGGTATTGTTCGGGCGCTCAGGGGTTGGGCCCTTGGAGCTGGTGATGGGGTCCCCAAGGGATTAGGCCCCTGGAGCTATGGTTCGGGCGCTCAGGTGTTGGGACCCTGGAGCTGGTGTTGGAGCCCCCAGGGGTTGGGCCCCTGGAGCTGATGTTGGGGCTCCAGGGGTTAGGCCCCTGGAGCTGTGGATCGGGCGCTCAGGGGTTAGGCCGCTGGAGGTAGTGTTGGGGCCCCCAGGGGTTGGGCCCCTGGAGTTATAGTTAGGGCGCTCTGGGGTTCGGCCCCTGGAGCTGGAGTTGGGGCCCCAAGGGGTTGGGCCCCTGGATCTGTGGTTGGGGCCCACGGAGGTTAGGCCCCTGGAGCTATGGTTCGGGCACTCAGGGGTTGGGCCCCTGGAGCTGGTGTTGTGGCCCCAGGGGTTAGGCCCCTGGAGCTATGGTTAGGGCGCTCAGGGGTTGGGCCCCTGTAGCTGATGTTAGGGCCCCCAGGGGTTGGGCACCTGGAGCTATGCTTCGGGCGCTCTGGGGTTGGGCCCCTTGAACTGGTGTTGGGGCCCCCAGGGGTTGGACCCCTGGAGCTGGGGTTGGGGCCCCGGGGGTTAGGCCCCTGGAGCTATGGTTCGGGCGCTCAGGGGTTGGGCCCCTGGAGCTGGTGTTAGGGTCCCAGGGCTTAGGCCCCAGAGCTATGGTTCGGGCGCTCAGGGGTTGAGCCCGTGGAGCTAGGGTCAAGGGCCTCAGGGGTTGGGCCCCTGGAGCTGGTGTTGGGGCCCCCAGGGGTTGGGCCCCTGGAGCTGGGGTTGGGGCCCCTAGGGGTTAGGCCTCTGAATCAGTGGTTCGGGCGCTCAGGGGTTGGGCCCCTGGAGCTGGTGTTGTGGCCCCCAGGGGTTGGGCCCCTGGAGCTATGGTTCGGGTGCTCTGGGGTTGGGCCCCTGGAGCTGGTGTTGGGGCCCCCAGGGGTTGGGCTCCTGGAGCTGGTGTTGGGGCCCCGAGGGGTTGGGCCCATGGAGCTGGTGTTGGAGCCCCGGGGGTTAGGCCCCTGGAGCAATGGTTCGGACGCTTAGGGGTTGAGCCCCTGGAGCTGGTGTTGGGGCCCCCAGGGGTTAGGCACCTGGAGGTATTGTTCGGGCGCTCAGGGGTTGGGCCCTTGGAGCTGGTGTTGGGGCCTCCAGGGCTTAGACCCTTGGAGCTATGGTTCGGGCGCTCAGGGGTTGAGCCCTTGGAGCTGGGGTGGGGGCCCCCACGTGTTAGGCCCCTGGAGCTATGGTTCGGGTGCTCAGGGGTTGGGCCCCTGGAGCTGGTGTTGGGTCCCCCAGGGGCTGGGCCCCTGGAGCTGGTGTTGGGGCCCCAGGGGTTAGGCCCCTGGAGCTATGGTTCGGGCGATCAGGGGTTGGGCCCCTGGAGCTGGTGTTGGGGTCGTCAGGGGTTGGGCCCCTGGAGCTATGGTTCGGGCGCTGAGGGGTTGGGCCCCTGGAGTTGTGGTCGGGGGCCCCAGGGGTTGGGCCCCTGGAGCTGGGGTTGGGGCCCGTGGGGTTTAGGCCCCTGGAGCTATGGTTCGGGCGCTCAGGGGTTGGGGCCTTGGAGCTGGGGTGGGGGCCCCCAGGTGTTAGGCCCTTGGAGCTATGGTTCGGGCACTCAGGGGTTGGGCCCTTGGACCTGGTGTTGGGGCCCCCACGGGTTATTCCCCTGGAGGTATTGTTCGGGCGCTCAGAGGTTGGGCCCTTGGAGCTGATATTGGGGCTCCCAGGGGTTAGGCCCCTGTAGCTATGGTTCGGGCGCTCAGGGGTTAGGCCCCTGGAGCTGGTGTTGGGGCCCCCAGGGGTTGGGCCCCTGGAGCTGGTGTTGGGTCCCCGTGGGTTAGGCCCCTGGAGCTATGGTTAGGACGCTCAGGGGTTGGGCCCCTGGAAGTAGTGTTGGGGCCCCCAGGGGTTGGGCCCCCGGAGCTGGGGTTGGGGCCCCCGGGGGTTAGGCCCCTGGAGCTATCGTTCGGACGCTCAGGGGTTTGGCCCCTGGAGTTGGTGTTGGGGCCCCCAGGGGTTGGGCCCCTGGAGCTGGTGTTGGGAACCCCAGGGGTTAGGCACCTGGAGGTATTGTTCGGGCGCTCAGGGGTTGGGCCCTTGGAGCTGGTGTTGGGGTTCCTGACCTAAAGTCACCCACTGCTCTCCCATCCCCCACACAGACAGTCCCCACTCCATCACAGTAATGCCCAGAGCATTTCACGCATGGATCAACAGTAACACTGTGTGGCCATGCAGGGTAACGCCCAGAGCATTTCCTGCATAGAGCAAGAGTGACACCTTGTGGACACATAGGGTAATGCACAGAGCATTTCCCCGCATGGAGCAACAGTGACACCATGTAGCCACACAGGGTAATACACAGAGCATTTCCCTGCATGGAGCAACAGTGACACCATGTGGTCACGCAGAGTAATGCACAGAGCATTTCCTGCATGGAGTTATGGTTCGGGAGCTCTGGGGTTATGCCCCGGGAGCTGGTGTTGGGGCTCCCAGGGGTTGGGCCCCTGGAGCTGGTGTTGGGGGCCCCCAGGTGTTAGGCCCCTGGAGCTATGGTTCGGGCACTCAGGGGTTGGGCCCTTGGAGCTGGTGTTGGGGCCTGCAGGGGTTAGGCCCCTAGAGGTATTGTTCGGGCGCTCAGGGTTCGGGCCCTTGGAGCTGGTGATGGGGCCTCCAAGGGATTAGGCCCCTGGAGCTATGGTTCGGGCGCTCAGAGGTTGGGACCCTGGAGCTGGTGTTGGGGCCCCCAGGGGTTGGACCCTTGGAGCTGGTTTTGGGGCCCCAGGGGTTAGGCCCCTGAAGCTATGGTTCGGGCGCTCAGGGGTTGGGCCGCTGGAGCTGATGTTGGGGCCCCCAGGGGTTGGGCCCCTGGAGCTATGGTTAGGGCGCTCTGGGGTTCGGCACCTGGAGCTGGTGTTGGGGCCCCCAGGGGTTAGGCTCCTGGAGCTGGTGTTGGGGCCCGCTGGGGTTGTGCCCCTGGAGCTATGGTTCGGGCGCTCAGGGGTTGGGCCCCTGGAGCTGATGTTGGGGCCCCCAGGGGTTGGGCCCCTGGAGCTGGGGTTGGGGCCCTCGGGGATTAGGCCCCTGGAGCTATGGTTTGGGCGCTCAGGGGTTGGGCCCCTGGAGCTGGTTTTTGGGCCACCAGGTGTTGGTCCCCTTGAGTTGTGGTTGCGGCCCCCAGGGGTTAGGCCCCTGGAGCTTTGGTTCGGACGCTCAGGGGTTGGGCCCCTGGAGCTGTTGTTGGGGCCCCAAGTTGTTTGGCCCCTGGAGCTGGTGTTGGGGCCCCAGGGGTTAGGCCCCTGGAGCTATGGTTCGGGCGCTCAGGAGTTGGACCCCTGGAGCTATGGTTCGGGCGCTCAGGGGTTGGCCCGTGGAGCTATGCTTCGGGCGCTCAGGGGTTGGAACCCAGGAGCTGGTGTTGGGGCCCCCAGGGGTTCTGCACCTGGAGGTATTGTTCGGGCGCTCAGGCGTTGGGCCCTTGGAGCTGCTGTTGGTGCCCCTGACCTAAAGTCACCCCCTGCTCTCCCATCCCTCACACAGACAGTCCCCACTCCATCATAGTAATGCCCAGAGCATTTCACGCATGGAGCAACAGTAACACTGTGTGGCCATGCAGGGTAACGCCCAGAGCATTTCCTGCATAGAGCAAGAGTGACACCGTGTGGACACATATGGTAATGGACAGAGCATTTCCCCGCATGGAGCAACAGTGACACCATTTAGCCACACAGGGTAATATACAGAGCATTTCCCCGCATGGAGCAACAGTGACACCATGTGGTCACGCAGGGTAATGCACAGAGCATTTCCTGCATGGAGCTATGGTTCGGGAGCTCTGGGGTTGGGCCCTTGGAGCTGGTGTTGGGGCTCCCTGGTGTTTGGCCCCTGGAGCTATGGTTCGGCACTCAAGGGTTGGGTCCGTGGAGCTGGTGTTGGGGCCCCCAGGGGTTAGGCCCCTCTAGGTATTGTTCGGGCGCTCAGGGGTTGGGCCCTTGGAGCTGGTGATGGGGTCCCCAAGGGATTAGGCCCCTGGAGCTATGGTTCGGGCGCTCAGGTGTTGGGACCCTGGAGCTGGCGTTGGGGCCCCCAGGGTTTGGGCCCCTGGAGCTGATGTTGGGGCCCCAGGGGTTAGGCCCCTGGAGCTATGGTTCAGGCGCTCAGGGGTTGGGACGCTGGAGCTAGTGTTGCGGCCCCCAGGGGTTAGGCCCCTGGAGTTATAGTTAGGGCGCTCTGGGGTTCGGCCCCTGGAGCTGGAGTTGGGGCCCCAAGGGTTTGGGCTCCTGGAGCTGGTGTTGGGGCCCACAGGGGTTGGGCCCCTGGAGCTGTGGTTGGGGCCCACGGGGGTTAAACCCCTCGAGCTATGGTTCGGGCGCTCAGGGGTTGGGACCCTGGAACTGGTGTTGGGGCCCCCAGGGGTTGGGCCCCTGGAGCTGGGGTTTGGGCTCCTGGTGATTAGGACCCTGAAGCTATGGTTCGGGCACTCAGGGGTTGGGCCCCTGGAGCTGGTGTTGAGGCCCCAGGGGTTGGGCCCCTGGAGCTATGGTTCGGGCGCTCAGGGGTTGGGCCCCTGGAGCTGGAGTTGGGTCCCCCAGGGGTTGGACCCCTGGAGCTATGGTTCGGGCGCTCTGGGTTTGGGACCCTGGAGTTGGAGTTCGGGCGCTCAGGTTTTGGGCCCTTGAAGCTGGGGTGGGGGCCTCCAGGGGTTAGGCTGCTGTAGCTATGGTTCGAGCGCTCAGGGGTAGGACTCTGGAGCTGGTGTTGGGGCCCCCAGGGGTTAGGCCCCTGGAGGTATTGTTCGGGTGCTCAGGTTTTGGGCCCTTGGAGCTGGTTTGGGGACCCCATGGGTTAGGCCCCTGTAGCTATGGTATGAGCGCTCAGGGGTTGTGCCCCTGGACCTGGTGTTGGGGCCCCCAGGGGTTAGGCCCCTGGAGATATTGTTCGGGCGCTCAGGGGTTGGGCCCCTAGAGCTCGTGTTGGGGCCCCCAGGGGTTGGACCCCTGGAGCTGGGGTTGGGGCCCCCAGGGGTTAGGCCCCTGGAGCTATGGTTCGGGCGCTCAGGGGTTGGGACCCTGGAGCTGGTGTTGGGGCCCCCAGGGGTTGGGCCCCTGGAGCTGTCGTTCGGGCCCCTAGGGGTTAGGCCCCTGGAGCTATGGTTCGAGCGCTCAGGGGTTGGGCCCCTGGAGCTGGTGTTGAGGCCCCAGGGGTTAGGCCCCTGGAGCTCATAGACTCATAGACTCATAGACTCATAGGTCAGAAGGGACCAATCTGATCATCTAGTCTGACCTCCTGCACAAGGCAGGCCACAGAACCCCACCCATCTAATTTTATACAACCCCTATCCCAGGACCGAGTTATTGAAATCCTCAAAAATGGTTTGAAGACCTCAAGCTGCAGAGACACCACCAGCAAGCGACCCGTGCCCCACGCTGCAGGGGAAGGCGAAAAACCTCCAGGGCACCTGCCAATCCGCCCTGGAGGAAAATTCCTTCCCGACCCCAAATATGGCGATCAGCTAAACCCTGAGCATGTGGGCAAGAGTCACCAGCCAGCACCCAAGAAGGAGTTCTCCGCAGCAACTCAGTACCCATCGCATGCAACATCTCCCCGCAGACCATTGAGCAGACCTGTCTGGTGGTAATTCAAGATCAATTGCCCAAATTGACGATCCTATCATAACATCCCCTCCATATACTTATCAAGCTTTGTCTTAAAGCCAGGAAAGTCTTTTGCCCCTACTACTTCCCTCGGAAGGCTATTCCAGAACTTCACTCCCCTAATGGTCAGAAACCTTCGTCTAATTTCAAGTCTAAACTTCCTAATATCCAGTTTATACCCATTCGTCCTCGTGGCTACATTAGTACTAAACTTAAATAATTCCTCTCCCTCCCTAACGTTAACCCCCTTGATATATTTATATAGGGCGAGCATATCCCCCCTCAGCCTTCTTTTGGCCAGGCTAAACAAGACAAGCTCTTTGAGTCTCCTTTCATAAGGCAGTTTTTCCATTCCTCGGATCATCCTCGTAGCCCGTCTCTGAACCTGTTCCAGTTTGAATTCATCCTTCTTGAACATGGGACACCAGAACTGCACACAGTATTCCAGATGGGGTCTCACCAACGCCGTATACAACGGTACTAACACCTCCTTATCCTTGCAGGAAATACCCCGCCTGATGCATCCCAAAATCGCATTTGCTTTTTTAACAGCCGTATCACATTGGCGACTCATAGTCATCCTGCTATCAACCAGTACCAGTATGGTTCGGGCGCTCAGGGGTTGGGCCCCTGGAGCTGGTGTTGGGGCCTCCAGGGGTTATACTCCTGGGGCTGGGGTTGGGGCCCCCAGGGGTTAGGCCCATGGAGCTATGGTTCGGGCGCTCAGGGGTTGGGCCGTTGGTGCTGGGGTGGGGTCCCTGGGGTTAGGCTCCTGCAGCTATGGTTCGGGCTGTCAGGGGTTGGGCCCCTGGAGCTGGTGTTCGGGCTTCCAGGGGCTGGGCCCCTGGAGCTGGTGTTGGGGCCCCAGGGGTTAGGCCCCTGGAGCTATGGTTCGGGCGCTCAGGGGATGGTCCCCTGGAGCTTGTCTTGGAGCCGTCAGGGATTGGGCCCCTGGAGCTATGGTTCGGGCGCTCAGGGGTTGGGCCCCTGGAGCTGGGGTCGAGGGCCCCAGGGGTTGGGCCCCTGGAGCTGGGGTTGGGGCCCCCAGGGGTTAGGCCCCTGGAGCTATGGTTCGGGCGCTCAGGGGTTGGAACCTTTGATCTGGTCTTGGGGTCCCCAGGGGTTGGGCCCCTGGAGTTATGGTTCGGGTGCTCAGGGGTTGATCCCCTGGAGCTGGTGTTGGGGCCCCGAGCGGTTAGGCCCCTGGAGCTGGTGTTGGGGCCCCCGGGGGTTAGGCCCCTGGAGCTATGGTTCAGGCGCTCAGGGGTTGGTCCCCTGGAACTGGTGTTGGGGCCCGCAGGGGTTGGGCCCCTGGTACTGGGGTTAAGGCCCCTAGGGGTTAAGCCCCTGGAGCTATGGTTCGGGCGCTCAGGGGTTGGGCCCCTGGAGCTGGTGTTGGGGCCCCCAGGGGTTGGGCCCCTGGAGCTGGTGTTGGGGCCCCAGGGGTTAGGCTCCTTGAGCTATGGTTCAGGCGCTCAGGGGTTGGGCCCCTGGAGCTATGTTTCGGTCGCTCAGGGGTTGGGACCCTGGAGCTGGTGTTGGGGCCCTAAGGGGTTGGGCCCCTGGTGCTGGTGTTGGGGCCCCAGGGGTTAGGCTCCTGGAGCTATGGTTAGGGCGCTCTGGGGTTGGGAGTCTGGAGCTGGTGTTGGGGCCACCAGGGGTTGTTATTATGGAGCTGGTGTTGTTGCCTGCAGGGGTTGGGCCCCTGGAGTTGTGGTTGGGGCCCCCGGGGGTTAGGTCCCTGGAGCTATGGTTCGGGCGTTCAGGGGTTTGGCCCCTAGAGCTGGTGTTGGGGCCCCCAGGGGTTGAGCCCCTGGAGCTGCTGTTGGGGCCCCCAGGGGTTGGGCCCCTGGAGCTGGGGTTGGGGCCCTCAGGGGTTAGGCCCCTGGAGCTATGCTTCGGGCGCTCAGGGGTTGGGACCCTGGAGCTGGTGTTGAGACCCTCAGGGGTTGGGCCCGTGGAGCTGGAGTTCGGGCCCCTAGGGGTTAGGCCCCTGGAGCTATGGTTCGAGCACTCAGGGGTTGGGCCCCTGCAGCTGTTGTTGAGGCCCCAGGGGTTAGGTCCCTGGAGCTATGGTTCAGGCGCTCAGGGGTTGGGCCCCTGGTGCTATGGTTCGGGCGCTCAGGGGTTGGGCCCCTGGAGCTGGTGTTGGGGCCTCCAGGGGTTTTACTCCTGAGGCTGGGGTTGAGGCCCCCAGGTGTTAGGCCCCTGGAGCTATGGTTCTAGCGCTCAGGGGTTGGGCCCCTGGAGCTGGTGTTGGGGCCCCCAGGGGTTAGGCCCCTGGAGGTATTGTTCGGGCGCTCAGGGGTTGGGCCCCTGTTGCTGGTATTCGGGTTCCCAGCGGCTCGGCCCCTGGAGCTGGTGTTGGGGCCCCAGGGGTTAGGCCCCTGGAGCTATGGTTCGGGCGCTCAGGGGATGGGCCCCTGGAGCTGGTGTTGGGGCCGTCAGCAGTTAGGTCCCTGGAGCTACGGTTCGGGCGCTTAGGGGTTGGGCCCCTGGAGCTGGTGTTGGGGCCCCTAGAGGTTAGGCCAGTGGAGGTATTGTTCGGGCGCTCAGGGGTTGATCCCCTGGAGCTGGTGTTGGGGCCCCCAGGGGTTGGGCCCCTGGAGCTTGTGTTGGGGCCCCAGGGGTAAGGCCCCTGGAGCTATGGTTGGGGCGCTCAGGGGTTGGGCCCCTGGAACAGGTGTTGGGGTCCGCAGGGGTTGGGCCCCTGGAGCTGGGGTTAGGGCCCCCAGGGGTTAGGCCCCTGGAGCTATGGTTGGGGCGCTCAGGGACTGGGCCCCTGGAGCTGGTGTTGGGGCCCCAGGGGTTAGGCCCCTGGAGCTATGGTTGGGGCGCTCAGGGATTTGGCCCCTGGAGCTGGTGTTGGGTACCCCAGGGGTTGGGCCCCTGGAGCTGCTCTTGGAGCCCGAAGGTTTAGGCCCCTGGAGCTAGGGTTCGGGCGCTCAGGGGTTGGTCCCCTGTAGCTATGGTTCGGGCGCTCAGTGGTTGGGCCCCTGGAGCTGGTGTCGAGGGCCCCAGGGGTTGGGCCCCGGGAGCTGTGGTTGGGGCCCCCGGGGGTTAGGCCCCTGGAGCTATGGTTCGGGAGCTCAGGAGTTGGGTCCCTGGAGCTGGTGTTGGGGCCCCCAGGGTTTGGGCCCCTGGAGCTGGTGTTGGGGCCCAAGGGGTTAGGCCCCTTGAGCTATGGTTCAGGCGCTCAGGGGTTGGGCAAATGGAGCTATGGTTCGGGCGATCAGGGGTTGGGCCCCTGGAGCTGGTGTTGGGGCCCCCAGGGGTTGGGCCCCTGCTGCTGGTGTTGGGGCCCCAGGGATTAGGCCCCTGGAGCTATGGTTCGGGCGCTCAGGGGTTGGGCCCCTGGAGCTGGTGTTGGGGCCCCCAGGGGTTGGGATCCTGGAGCTGGTGTTGGGGCCCCCAGGGGCTGGGTCCCTGGAGCTATGGTTAGGGCGCTCTGGGGTTGGGCCCCTGGAGCCGGTGTTGGGGCCCCCAGGGGTTGGGATCCTGGAGCTGGTGTTGGGGCCCGCAGGGGTTTGGGCCCCTTGAGCTGTGGTTGAGGCCCCCGGGGGTTAGGCCCCTGGAGCTATAGTTCGGGCGCTCAGGGGTTTGGCCCCTGGAGTTGGTGTTGGGACCCCCAGGGGTTGGGCCCCTGGAGCTGATGTTGGGGCCCCCAGGTCTTAGGCCCCTGGAGGTATTGTTCGGACGCTCAGGGGTTGGGCCCTTGGAGGTGGTATTGGGGCCCCCAGGGATTAAGCCCCTGGAGGTATGGTTCGGTCGCTCAGGGGTTGGGCCCCTGGAGCTATGGTTCGGGCTCTCAGGGGTTGGGCCCCTGGAGCTGGTGTTGGGGCCCCCAGGGGTTAGGCCCCTGGAGGTATTGTTCGGGCGCTCAGGGGTTGATCCCCTGGAGCTGGTGTTGGGGCCCCCAGTGGTTGGGCCCCTGGAGCTGGTGTGGGGGCCCCCGGGGGTTAGGCCCCTGGAGCTATGGTTCAGGCGCTCAGGGGTTGGGCCCCTGGAACTGGTGTTGGGGCCCGCAGGGGTTGGGCCCCTGTAGCTGGGGTTGGGGCCCCCAGGGGTTAGGCCCCTGGAGCTATAATTCGGGCGCTCAGGGGTTGGGCCCCTGGAGCTGGTGTTGGGTCCCCGTGGGGCTGGGCCCCTGGAACTGGTGTTGAAGCCCCAAGGGTTAGGCCCCTGGAGCTAGGGTTCGGGCGCTCAGGGGTTGGTCCCCTGTAGCTATGGTTCGGGCGCTCAGTGGTTGGGCCCCTGGAGCTGGAGTCGATGGCCCTAGGGGTTGGGCCCCTGGAGCTGGGGTTGGGGCCCCGGGGGTTAGACCCCTGGAGCTATGGTTCGGGAGCTCAGGAGTTGGGTCCCTGGAGCTGGTGTTTGGGCCCCCAGGGGTTGGGCCCCTGGTGCTGGGGTTAAGGCCCCTAGGATTAGGCCCCTGGAGCTATGGTTCGGGCGCTCAGGGGTTGGGCCCCTGGAGTTGGTGTTGGGGCCCCCAGGGGTTGGGCCCCTGGAGCTGGTGTTGGGGCCCCAGGGGTTAGGCCCCTTGAGCTATGGTTCAGGCGCTCAGGGGTTGGGCCCCTGGAGCTATGGTGCGGGCGCTCAGGGGTTGGGCCCTTGGAGCTGGTGTTGGGACCCCCAGGGGTTAGGCCCCTTGAGGTATGGTTAGGGCGCTCAGAGGTTGGGACCCTAGACCTGGTGTTGGGGCCCTAAGGGGTTGGGACCCTGGTGCTGGTGTTGGGGCCCCAGGGGTTAGGCCCCTGGAGCGATGGTTTGGGCGCTCAGGGGTTGGGCCGCAGGAGCTGGTGTTGGGGCCCCTAGGAGCTGGGCCCCTGGAGCTATGGTTAGGGCGCTCTGGGGTTGGGGCCCTGGAGCTGGTGTTGCGGCCCCCAGGGGTTGGGATTCTGGAGCTGGTGTTGGGGCCCGCAGGGGTTGGGCCCCTGGAGCTGTGATTGGGGTTCCCAGGGGTTGGGCCACTGTAGCTGTGGTTGGGGCCCCCAGGGGTTGGGATTCTGGAGCTGGTGTTGGGGCCCGCAGGGGTTGGGCCCCTGGAGCTGTGGTTAGGGTCCCCAGGGGTTGGGCCACTGTAGCTGTGGTTGGGGCCCCCAGGGGTTAGGCCCCTGGAGCTATGGTTCGAGCACTCAGGGTTTGGGCCTCTGCAGCTGGTGTTGAGGCCCCAGGGGTTAGGCTCCTGGAGCTATGGTTCAGGCGCTCAGGGGTTGGGCCCCTGGTGCTATGGTTCGGGCGCTCAGGGGTTGGGCCCCTGGAGCTGGTGTTGGGGCCTCCAGGGGTTTTACTCCTGGGGCTGGGGTTGGGGACCCCAGGGTTTAGGCCCCTGGAGCTATGGTTCTAGCGCTCAGGGGTTGAGCCCCTGGAGCTGGTGTTGGGGCCCCCAGGGGTTAGGCCTCTGGAGGTATTGTTCGGGTGCTCAGGGGATGGGCCCCTTTAGGTGGTGTTGGGGCCATCAGGGTTTGGGCCCCTGGAGCTATGGTACGGGCGCTCAGGGGTTGGACCCCTGGAGATGGTGTTGGGGCCCCTAGAGGTTAGGCCCCTGGAGGTATTGTTCGGGCGCTCAGGGGTTGGGTCCTTGGAGCTGGTCTTGGGGATCCTAGGGGTTAGGCCCCTGGAGCTATGATTCGGGCGCTCAGGAGTTGATTCCCTGTAGCTGGTGTTGGTGCCCCCAGGGGTTGGGCCCCTGGAGCTTGTGTTGGGGGCCCAGGGGTTAGGCCCCTGGAGCTAAGGTTCGGGCGCTCAGGGGTTGGGCCCCTGGAACAGGTGTTGGGGCCCGCAGGGGTTGGGCCCCTGGAGCTGGGGTTGGGTACCCCAGGGGTTGGGCCCCTGGGGCTGGTGTTGGAGCCCCAAGGGTTAGGCCCCTGGAGCTAGGGTTCGGGCGCTCAGGGGTTGGTCCCCTGTAGCTATGGTTCGGACGCTCAGTGGTTGGGCCCCTGGAGCTGGGGTCGAGGGCCCCAGGGGTTGGGCCCCTGGAGCTGGGGTTGGAGCCCCCGGGGGTTAGGCCCCTGGAGCTATGGTTCGGGGGCTCAGGAGGTGGGTCCCTGGAACTGGTGTTGGTTCCCCCAAGGGTTGAGCCCCTGGAACTGGTGTTGAGGCCCAAGGGGTTAGGCCCCTTGAGCTATGGTTCAGGCGCTCAGGGGTTGGGCCCCTGGAGCTATGGTTCGGTCGCTCAGGGGTTGGGCCCCTGGAGCTATGGTTTGGGCGCTCAGGGGTTAGGCCCTTGGAGCTGGTGTTGTGGCCCCCAGGGGTAAGGCCCCTGTAGCTATGGGTCGGTCGCTCAGTGGTTGGGCCCCTGGAGCTGGGGTCGAGGGCCCCAGGGGTTGGGCCCCTGGAGCTGGGGTTGGGGCCCCCGGGGGTTAGGCTCCTGGAGCTATGGTTCGGGAGCTCAGGGGTTGGGCCCCTGGATCTGGTGTTAGGGCCCCCAGGGGTTGGGCCCCTGGAGCTGGGGTTGGGGCCCCAGGGGTTAGGCCCCTTGAGATATGTTTCAGGCGCTCAGGGGTTGGGCCCCTGGAGCTATGGTTCGGTCGCTCAGGGGTTGGGCCCCTGGAGCTATGGTTCGGGCGCTCAGGGGTTGGGCCCCTGGAGCTATGGTTCGGTTGCTCAGGGGTTGGGCCCCTGGAGCTTTGGTTTGGTCGCTCGGGGTTGGGCCCCTGGAGCTGGTGTTGGGGCCCCAAGGGGTTGGGCCCCTGGAGCTGGTGTTGAGTCCCCAGGGGTTAGGCCCGTGGAGCTGTGGTTCGGGCGCTCAGGGGTTGGGCCCCTGGAAGTGGGGTTGAGGGCCCCAGGGGTTGGGCGCCTGGAGCTGGGGTTGGGGCCCCCGGGAGTTAGGCCCCTGGAGCTGAGGTTAGGGCCCTCAGGGGTTAGGCCCCTGGAGCTATGGTTCGGGCGCTCAGGGGTTGGGCCCTTGGAGCTGGGGTGGGGGCCCCCAGATCCTAGGCCCCTGGAGCTATGGTTCAGGCGCTCAGGGATTGGATCCCTGGAGCTGGTCTTGGGGCCCCCAGGGGTTGGGCCCCTGGAGCTGAGGTTCGGGCCCCTAGGGCTTAGGCCCCTGGAGCTATGGTTCAAGCGCTCAGGGGTTGGGCCCCTGGAGCTGGTGTTGGGTCCCCCAGGGTTTGGGATCCTTGAGCTGGTGTTGGAGCCCCTGGGGGTTAGGCCCCTGGAGCTATGGTTCGAGCGCTCAGGGGTTGGGCCTCTGGAGCTGGTGTTGGGACCCCCAGGGGTTGGGCCCCTGGAGCTATGGTTCGGGTGCTCTGGGGTTGGGCCCCTGGAGCTGGTGTTGGGGCCTGCAGGGTTTGGGCTCCTGGAGCTGGTGTTGGGGCTCCCAGGGGTTGGGCCCGTGAAGCTGGGGTTCGGGCCCCCGGGGGTTAGGCCCCTGGAGCTAACGGGTGATGCTGGTGGTAGAAAGTTTTTGCACGACGGGGGAAAGAATGTCACTGACGCCAAACGCCGAAAATTAAAAGGTTTGTACACTAATGCGGGGAGCCTAGGTAACAAGATGGAGGAACTGGAGTTACTCGTGCAGGAAGTGAAGCCGGATATTATAGGGATTACCGAAACCTTGTGGAATAGTACTCATGACTGGAGCACGGGTATTGAAGGCTATGTGCTGTTCAGAAAAGACAGGAAGAAAGGCAAAGGTGGGGGAGTAGCCTTGTACATCAATGATGAAATTAAATGTAGCGAAATAAGATGCGATGGAATGGATAAGACAGTGTCCGTCTGGGCAAAAATCACGCTGGGTAAAAAAGCAACTAGAGCTTCCCCTGAGATAGTGCTTGGGGTGTGCTACAGACCGCCGGGATCAGATTGGGATATGGATAGAGACCTCTTTAATGTCTTTAATGAAGTAAACACAAAGGGGAAATGTGTGATTATGGGGGACTTCAACTTCCCGGATATAGACTGGAGGACGAGTACTTGCACGAATAATAGGGGTCAGATTTTTCTGGATGTGATAGCGGATGGATTTCTTCATCAAATAGTTGAAGCACCTACAAGAGGGGATGCCATTTTAGACTTGGTGTTGGTGAGCAGTGAGGACCTCGTAGAAGAAATGGTGGTAGGGGACAACCTTGGTTCGAGTGATCATGAGCTGATTCAGTTCAAACTAGATGGAAGGATAAACAAATGTAGATCTGCGATTAGGGTTTTTGACTTCTCCAGGGCTAATTTTAAAGAGTTAAGGAAATTAGTTAGGGAAGTGGACTGGATGGAGGAATTAGTGGATTTAAATGTGGAGGAGGCCTGGAATTACTTTAAGTCACAGCTGCGGAGACTGTCGGAAGCCTGCATCCCGAGAAAGGGGAAAAAAACCATGGGCAGGAGTTGTAGGCCAAACTGGATGAGCAAGCAACTCAGAGAGGGGATTAGACAAAAGCAGAAAGCTTACAGGGAGTGGAAGAAAGGCAGGATCAGTAAGGAAAGCTACCTTGGTGAGGTCAGAACATGTAGGGATAAAGTGAGGAAGGCTAAAAGCCGCATTGAACTGGAACTTGCAAAGGGAATCAAAACCAATAGTAAAAGGTTCTACAGCCACATAAATAAGAAGAAAACAAAGAAAGAAGAAGTGGGGCCGCTATACACTGAGGATGGAATGGAGGTTAAGGATAACCTAGGCATGGCCCAACATCTAAACAAGTACTTTGCCTCGGTTTTTAATAAGACTAGTGAGGAACCTTGCGATGATGGAGGGATGATAAACGGGAATGTGGATATGGAAGTGGATATTACTGCAACTGAGGTAGAGGCCGTACTTGAACAGCTCGATGGGACGAAGTCGGAGGGCCCGGACAATCTCCACCCGAGGATATTAAAGGAACTGGCGCATGAAATTGCGAGCCCGTTAGCGAGAATTTTTAAGCAATCGATAAACTCGGGGGTTGTGCCGTAAGACTGGAGGATTGCTAATGTAGTTCCTATTTTTAAGAAAGGGAATAAGAGTGATCCGGGTAATTATAGGCCTGTTAGCTTGACGTCTGTAGTATGTAAGGTCTTGGAAAAAATTTTAAGGGAGAAAGTAGTTAAGGACATAGAGGTCAATGGGAATTGTGACGAATTGCAACACGGATTTACTAAAGGTAGATCGTGCCAAACCAATCTGATCTCCTTCTTTGAGAAGGTGACGGATTACTTCGATAAAGGAAATGTGGTAGATATAATTTACCTAGATTTCAGTAAGGCGTTCGACACGGTTCCGCACGGGGAGCTGTTAGTTAAATTGGAAAAGCTGGGAGTGAATATGAAAGTTGTAAGGTGGATAAGGAACTGGTTAAAGGGGAGACTCCAGAGGGTCATATTGAAAGGTGAACTGTCGGACTGGAAGGAGGTCACCAGTGGAGTCCCTCAAGGATCGGTTTTGGGACCGATCTTATTTAACCTTTTTATTACTGACCTTGGCACAAAGAGCGGGAATGTGCTAATAAAGTTTGCGGATGACACGAAGCTGGGGGGTATTGCTAACACGGAGAAGGACAGGGATACTATTCAGGAAGATCTGAACCACCTTCTAAACTGGAGTAATAGAAATAGGATGAAATACAATAGTGAAAAGTGCAAGGTCATGCATTTAGGAATTAATAATAAGAACTTTGGATATACGTTGGGGGCGCATCAGTTGGAAGCGACGGAGGAAGAGAAGGACCTTGGGGTACTGGTTGATAGCAGGATGACTATGAGTCGCCAATGTGATACGGCTGTTAAAAAAACAAATGCGATTTTGGGATGCATCAGGCGGGGTATTTCCTGCAAGGATAAGGATGTGTTAGTACCGTTTTATACGGCGTTGGTGAGACCCCATCTGGAATACTGTGTGCAGTTCTGGTGTCCCATGTTCAAGAAGGATGAATTCAAACTGGAACAGGTTCAGAGACGGGCTACGAGGATGATCCGAGGAATGGAAAAACTGCCTTATGAAAGGAGACTCAAAGAGCTTGTCTTGTTTAGCCTGGCCAAAAGAAGGCTGAGGGGGGATATGCTCGCCCTATATAAATATATCAAGGGGGTTAACGTTAGGGAGGGAGAGGAATTATTTAAGTTTAGTACTAATGTAGCCACGAGGACGAATGGGTATAAACTGGATATTAGGAAGTTTAGACTTGAAATTAGACGAAGGTTTCTGACCATTAGGGGAGTGAAGTTCTGGAATAGCCTTCCGAGGGAAGTAGTAGGGGCAAAAGACTTTCCTGGCTTTAAGACAAAGCTTGATAAGTATATGGAGGGGATGTTATGATAGGATCGTCAATTTGGGCAATTGATCTTGAATTACCACCAGACAGGTCTGCTCAATGGTCTGCGGGGAGATGTTGCATGCGATGGGTACTGAGTTGCTGCGGAGAATTCCTTCTTGGGTGCTAGCTGGTGACTCTTGCCCACATGCTCAGGGTTTAGCTGATCGCCATATTTGGGGTCGGGAAGGAATTTTCCTCCAGGGCGGATTGGCAGGTGCCCTGGAGGTTTTTCGCCTTCCCCTGCAGCGTGGGGCACGGGTCGCTTGCTGGTGGTGTCTCTGCAGCTTGAGGTCTTCAAACCAATTTTGAGGATTTCAATAACTCGGTCCTGGGATAGGGGTTGTTATAAAATTGGATGGGTGGGGTTCTGTGGCCTGCCTTGTGCAGGAGGTCAGACTAGATGATCAGATTGGTCCCTTCTGACCTATGAGTCTATGAGTCTATGAGTCTATGAGCTATGGTTCGGGCGCTCAGGGTTTGTGCCCCTGGAGCTTGTGTTGGGACCCCCAGGGGTTGGGACCCTGGAGCTGGGGTTGGGGACCCCAGGGGTTAGGCCCCTGGAGCTATGGATCGGGCGCTCAGCTGTTGGGCCCCTGGAGCTGGTGTTGGGGCCCCCAGGGGTTGGGCCCCTGGAGCTGGTGTTGGGGCCCCAGGGATTAGGCCCCTGGAGCTATGGTTCGGGCGCTCAGGGGTTGGGCCCCTGGAGCTATGGTTCGGGCGCTCAGGGGTTGGGCCCCTGGAGCTGGGGTCGAGGGCTCCAGGGTTTGGGCCCCTGGACCTGGGGTTGGGAACCCCGGGGGCTAGCCCCTGGAGCTATGGTTCGAGCGCTCAGGGGTTGTGCCCCTGGAGCTGGTGTTGGGACCCCCAGGGGTTAGGACCCTGGAGCTGGGGTTGGGAACCCCACGGGTTAGACCCCTGGAGCTATGGTTCGGACGCTCAGCTGTTCGGCCCCTGGAGCTGGTGTTGGGGCCCCCAGTGGTTGGGCCCCTGGAGCTGGTGTTGGGGCCCCAGGGGTTAGGCCCCTGGAGCTATGGTTCGGGCGCTCAGGGGTTGGGACCCTGGAGCTATGGTTCGGGCGCTCAGGGGTTGGGCCCCTAGAGCTGGGGTCGAGGGCCCCATTGTTTGGGCCCCTGGACCTGGGGTTGGGACCCCCGGGGGTTAGGCCCCTGGAGCTATGGTTCGAGCGCTCAGGGGTTGGGCCCCTGGAGCTGGTGTTGGGGCCCCCAGGGTTTGGGACCCGGGAGCTGGTTTTGGGCCCCCTAGGGGTTAGGCCCCTGGAACTATGGTTCGGGCGCTCAGGGGTTGGGCCCCTGGAACTGGTGTTGGGGCCACCAGGGGTTGGGCCCCTGGAGCTGGGGTTGGGGCCCAAGGGGTTAGGCCCCTTGAGCTATGGTTCAGGCGCTCAGGGGTTGGGCCCCTGGAGCTATGGTTCGGTCGCTCAGCGGTTGCGCCCCTGGAGCTATGGTTCGGGCGCTCAGGGGTTGGGCCCCTCGAGTTGGTGTTAGGGCCCCCAGGGGTTAGGCCCCTGGAGGTATTGTTCGGGCGCTCAGGGGTTGGGCCCTTGGAGCTGGTATTGGGGCCCCCAGGGATTAGGCCCCTGGAGGTATGGTTCGGTCGCACAGGGGTTGGGCCCCTGGAGCTATGGTTCGGGCTTTCAGGGGTTGGGCCCCTGGAGCTGGTGTTGAGGCCCCCAGGGGTTAGGCCCCTGAAGGTATTGTTCGGGCGCTCAGGGGTTCGGACCCTGGAGCTGGTGTTGGGGCCCCCAGGGGTTGGGCCCCTGGTGCTAGTGTTGGGGCCCCAGGGGTTAGGCCCCTGGAGCTATGGCTCGGGCGCTCAGGGGTTGGGCCCCTGGAGCTGGTGTTGGGTCCCGCAGGGTTTGGGATCCTTGAGCTGGTGTTGGGGCCCGCAGGGGTTGGGCTCCTAGAGCTGTGGTTGGGGCCCCCAGGGGTTGGGCCCCTGGAGCTATGGTTCGGGTGCTCTGGGGTTGGGCCCCTGGAGCTGGTGTTGGGGCCCGCAGGGTTTGGGCTCCTGGAGCTGGTGTTGGGGCTCCCAGGGGTTGGGCCCCTGGAGCTGGGCTTGGGGTCCCCGGGGTTTAGGCCCCTGGAGCTATTTTCGGGCGCTCAGGGGTTGGGCCCCTGGAGCTGGTGTTGGGGCCCCCAGGGGTTGGGCCCCTGAAGCTGGGGTTGGGGCCCCCGGGGGTTAGGCCCCTGGAGCTATGGTTCGGGCGCTCAGGGGTTGGGCCCCTGTAGCTTGTGTTGGGACCTCCAGGGGTTGGGACCCTGGAGCTGGGGTTGGGGCCCCCAGGGGTTAGTCCCCTGCAGCTATGGTTCGGGCGCTCAGCTGTTGGACCCCTGGAGCTGGTGTTGGGGCCCCCAGGGGTTGGGCCACTGGAGCTGAGGTTGGGGCCCCTAGGGGTTAGGCCCTTGGAACTATGGTTCGGGCGCTGAGGGGTTGGGCCCCTGGAGCTGGTGTTGGGGCCCCCAGGGGTTGGGCCCCTGGAGCTGGCGTTGAGGCCCCAGGGGTTAGGCCCCTGGAGCTATGGTTCGGGTGCTCAGGGGTTCGGCCCCTGGAGCTGGGGTCGAGGTCCCCAGGGTTTGGACCCCTGGAGCTGGGGTTGGGGCCCCTGGTGTTAGACCCCTGGACCTATGGTTCGGGCGCTCACGGGTTGGGCCCCTGGAGCTGGTGTTGGGGCCCCCAGCGGTTGAGCCCCTGGAGCTGAGGTTGGGGCCCCTAGGGGTTTCGCCCCTGGAGCTTTGGATCAGGCGCTCAGGGGTTGAGACCCTGGAGCTGGTGTTGGGGCCCTCAGGGGTTGGGCCCCTGGAGCTGGTGTTGGGACCCCAGGGGTAAGGCTCCTGGAACTATGGTTCTGGCCCCCAGAGGTTAGGCCCCTGGAGCTATGGTTCGGGCGTTCAGGTTTTGGGCCCTTGGAGCTGGGGTGGGGGCCCCTAGGGGTTAGGCCCCTGTAGCTATGGTTCGAGCGCTCAGGGGTTTGGCCCCTGGAGCTGGTGTTGGCGCCCCCAGGGGTTGGGCCCCTGGAGCTGGTGTTGGGGCGCCCGGGGGTTGGTCCCCTGTAGCTATGGGTAGGTCACACAGTGGTTGGGACCCTGGAGCTGGGGTCGAGGGCCCCAGGGGTTGGGCCCCTGGAGCTGGCGTTGAGGCCCCAGGGGTTAGGCCCCTGGAGCTGTGGTTCGGGCGCTCAGGGATAGGGCCCCTGGAGCTATGGTTCGGGTGCTCAGGGGTTCGGCCCCTGGAGCTGGGGTCGAGGTCCCCAGGGTTTGGACCCCTGGAGCTGGGGTTGGGGCCCCCTGGTGTTAGACCCCTGGAGCTATGGTTCGGGCGCTCACGGGTTGGGCCCCTGGAGCTGGTGTTGGGGCCCCCAGGGGTTGAGACCCTGGAGCTGAGGTTGGGGTCCCTAGGGGTTTGGCCCCTGGAGCTTTGGATCAGGCGCTCAGGGGTTGAGACCCTGGAGCTGGTGTTGGGGCCCTCAGGGGTTGGGCCCCTGGAGCTGGTGTTGGGACCCCAGGGGTAAGGCTCCTGGAACTATGGTTCTGGCGCTCAAAGGTTGGGCCCCTGGAGCTATGGTTCGGGCGCTCACGGGTTGGGCCTCTGGAGCTGGTGTTGGGGCCCCAAGGGGTTGGGCCCCTGGAGCTGGGTTTTGGGCCCCCAGAGGTTAGGCCCCTGGAGCTATGGTTCGGGCGTTCAGGTTTTGGGCCCTTGGAGCTGGGGTGGGGGCCCCTAGGGGTTAGGCCCCTGTAGCTATGGTTCGAGCGCTCAGGGGTTTGGCCCCTGGAGCTGGTGTTGGGGCCCCCAGGGGTTGGACCCCTGGAGCTGGTGTTGGGGCGCCCGGGGGTTGGTCCCCTGTAGCTATGGGTCGGTCGCTCAGTGGTTGGGACCCTGGAGCTGGGGTCGAGGGCCCCAGGGGTTGGGCCCCTGGAGCTGGGGTTGGGGCCCCCGGGGGTTAGGCTCCTGGAGATATGGTTAGGGAGCTCAGGGGTTGGGCCCTTAGAGCTGGTGTTAGGGCCCCCAGGGGTTGGGCCCCTGGTGCTGGGGTTGGGGCCCCAGGGGTTAGGACCCTTGAGATATGGTTCAGGCGCTCAGGGGTTGGGCCCCAGGAGCTATGGTTCGGTCGCTCAGGGGTTGGGCCCCTGGAACTATGGTTCGGGCGCTCAGGGGTTGGGCCCCTGGAGCTGGTGTTGGGGCCCCCAGGGGTTAGGCCCCTGGAGGTATTGTTCGGGCGCTCAGGGGTTGGGCCCTTCGATCTGGTATTGGGGCCCCCAGGGATTAGGCCCCTGGAGGTATGATTCGGTCGCTCAGGGGTTGGGCCCCTGGAGCTATGGTTCGGGCTCTCAGGGGTTGGGCCCCTGGAGCTGGTGTTGGAGCCCCCAGTGGTTGGGCCCCTGGAGCTGGTGTTGGGGCCCCCGGGGGTTAGGCACCTGGAGCTATGCTTCAGGCGCTCAGGGGTTGGGCCACTGGAACTGGTGTTGGGGCCCGCAGGGGTTGGGCCCCTGTAGCTGGGGTTGGGGCCCCCAGGGGTTAGGCCCCTGGAGCTATAATTCGGGCGCTCAGGGGATGGGCCCCTGGAGCTGGTGTTGGGTCCCCGAGGGGTTGGGCCCCTGGAGCTGGTGTTGGAGCCCCAAGGGTTAGGCCCCTGGAACTAGGGTTCGGGCGCTCAGGGGTTGTTCCCCTGTAGCTATGGTTCGGGCGCTCAGTGGTTGGGCCCCTGGAGCTGGAGTCGAGGGCCCCAGGGGTTGGGCCTCTGGAGCTGGGGTTGGGGCCCCGGGGGTTAGACCCCTGGAGCTATGGTTCGGGAGCTCAGGAGTTGGGTCCCTGGAGCTGGTGTTTGGGCCCCCAGGGGTTGGGACCCTGGTGCTGGGGTTAAGGCCCCTAGGGGTTAGGCCCCTGGAGCTATGGTTCGGGCGCTCAGGGGTTGGGCCCCTGGAGCTGGTGTTGGGGCCCCCAGGGGTTGGGCCCCTGGAGCTGGTGTTGGGGCCCCAGGGGTTAGGCCCCTTGAGCTATTGTTCAGGCGCTCAGGGGTTGGGCCCCTGGAGCTATGGTTCGGTCGCTCAGGGGTTGGGCCCCTGGAGCTATGGTTCGGGCGCTCAGGGGTTGGGCCCTTGGAGCTGGTGTTGGGACCCCCAGGGGTTAGGCCCCTTGAGGTATGGTTTGGGCGCTCAGAGGTTCGGACCCTAGAGCTGGTGCTGGGGCCATAAGGGGTTAGGCCCCTGGAGCGATGGTTCGGGCGCTCAGGGGTTGGGCCGCAGGAGCTTGTGTTGGGGCTCCTAGGAGCTGGGCCCCTGGAGCTATAGTTAGGGCGCTCTGGGGTTGTGCCCCTGGAGCTGGTGTTGGGGCCCCTAGGGGTTGGGATTCTGGAGCTGGTGTTGGGGCCCGTAGGGGTTGGGCCCCTGGAGCTGTGGTTGGGGCCCCCGGGGGTTAGGCCCCTGTAGCTATGGTTCGGGCGTTCAGGGTTTTGGCCCCTGGAGCTGGTGTTGGGGCCCCCAGGGGTTGGGCCCCTGGAGCTGGTGTTGGGGCCCCCAGGGGTTGGGCCAGTGTAGCTGGGGTTGGGGCCCCCAGGGGTTAGGCCCCTGGAGCTATGTTTCGGGCGCTCAGGGGTTGGGACCCTGTAGCTGGTGTTGGGGCCCTCAGGGGTTGGGCCCCTGGAGCTGGCGTTCGGGCCCCTAGGGGTTAGGCCCCTGGAGCTATGGTTCGAGCGCTCAGGGGTTGGGCCCCTGCAGCTGGTGTTGAGGCCCCAGGGGTTAGGCCCCTGGAGCTATGGTTCAGGTGCTCAGGGGTTGGGCCCCTGGTGCTATGGTTCGGGCGCTCAGGGGTTTGGCCCCTGGAGCTGGTGTTGGGGCCTCCAGGGGTTTTACTCCTGGGGCTGGGGTTGGGGACCCCAAGGTTTAGGCCCCTGGAGCTATGGTTCTAGCGCTCAGGGGTTGGGCCCCTGGAGCTGTTGTTGGGGTCCCCAGGGGTTAGGCCCCTGGAGCTATGGTTTGTGCGCTCAGGGGTTGGGCCCCTGCAACTGGTGTTGAGGCCCCAGGGGTTAGGCCCCTGGAACTATGGATCTAGCGCTCAGGGGTTGGGCCCCTGGGGCTGGTGCTGGAGCCCCAAGGGTTAGGCCCCTGGACCTAGGGTTCGGGCGCTCAGTGGTTGGGCCCCTGGAGCTATGGTTCGGGCGCTGAGGGGTTGGGCCCCTGGAGCTGGTGTTGGAGCCCCCAGTGGTTGGGCCCCTGGAGCTGGTGTTGGGGCCCCCGGGGGTTAGGCCCCTGGAGCTATGGTTCAGGCGCTCAGGGGTTGGGCCACTGGAACTGGTGTTGGGGCCCGCAGGGGTTGGGCCCCTGTAGCTGGGGTTGGGGCCCCCAGGGGTTAGGCCCCTGGAGCTATAATTCGGGCGCTCAGGGGATGGGCCCCTGGAGCTGGTGTTGGGTCCCCGAGGGGTTGGGCCCCTGGAGCTGGTGTTGGAGCCCCAAGGGTTAGGCCCCTGGAACTAGGGTTCGGGCGCTCAGGGGTTGTTCCCCTGTAGCTATGGTTCGGGCGCTCAGTGGTTGGGCCCCTGGAGCTGGAGTCGAGGGCCCCAGGGGTTGGGCCTCTGGAGCTGGGGTTGGGGCCCCGGGGGTTAGACCCCTGGAGCTATGGTTCGGGAGCTCAGGAGTTGGGTCCCTGGAGCTGGTGTTTGGGCCCCCAGGGGTTGGGACCCTGGTGCTGGGGTTAAGGCCCCTAGGGGTTAGGCCCCTGGAGCTATGGTTCGGGCGCTCAGGGGTTGGGCCCCTGGAGTTGGTGTTGGGGCCCCCAGGGGTTGGGCCCCTGGAGCTGGTGTTGGGGCCCCAGGGGTTAGGCCCCTTGAGCTATTTTTCAGGCGCTCAGGGGTTGGGCCCCTGGAGCTATGGTTCGGTCGCTCAGGGGTTGGGCCCCTGGAGCTATGGTTCGGGCGCTCAGGGGTTGGGCCCTTGGAGCTGGTGTTGGGACCCCCAGGGGTTAGGCCCCTGGAGGTATGGTTTGGGCGCTCAGAGGTTCGGACCCTAGAGCTGGTGCTGGGGCCATAAGGGGTTAGGCCCCTGGAGCGATGGTTCGGGCGCTCAGGGGTTGGGCCGCAGGAGCTTGTGTTGGGGCTCCTAGGAGCTGGGCCCCTGGAGCTATAGTTAGGGCGCTCTGGGGTTGTGCCCCTGGAGCTGGTGTTGGGGCCCCTAGGGGTTGGGATTCTGGAGCTGGTGTTGGGGCCCGTAGGGGTTGGGCCCCTGGAGCTGTGGTTGGGGCCCCCGGGGGTTAGGCCCCTGTAGCTATGGTTCGGGCGTTCAGGGGTTGGGCCCCTGGAGCTGGTGTTGGGGCCCCCAGGGGTTGGGCCCCTGGAGCTGGTGTTGGGGCCCCCAGGGGTTGGGCCACTGTAGCTGGGGTTGGGGCCCCCAGGGGTTAGGCCCCTGGAGCTATGGTTCGGGCGCTCAGGGGTTGGGACCCTGGAGCTGGTGTTGGGGCCCTCAGGGGTTGGGCCCCTGGAGCTGGCGTTCGGGCCCCTAGGGGTTAGGCCCCTGGAGCTATGGTTCGAGCGCTCAGGGGTTGGGCCCCTGCAGCTGGTGTTGAGGCCCCAGGGGTTAGGCCCCTGGAGCTATGGTTCAGGCGCTCAGGGGTTGGGCCCCTGGTGCTATGGTTCGGGCGCTCAGGGGTTTGGCTCTAGAGCTGGTGTTGGGGCCTCCAGGGGTTTTACTCCTGGGGCTGGGGTTGGGGACCCCAAGGTTTAGGCCCCTGGAGCTATGGTTCTAGCGCTCAGGGGTTGGGCCCCTGGAACTGTTGTTGGGGTCCCCAGGGGTTAGGCCCCTGGAGCTATGGTTCGTGCGCTCAGGGGTTGGGCCCCTGCAACTGGTGTTGAGGCCCCAGGGGTTAGGCCCCTGGAGCTATGGATCTAGCGCTCAGGGGTTGGGCCCCTGGGGCTGGTGCTGGAGCCCCAAGGGTTAGGCCCCTGGACCTAGGGTTCGGGCGCTCAGTGGTTGGGCCCCTGGAGCTGGGGTCGAGGGCCACAGGGGTTGGGCCCCTGGAGCTGGGGTTGGGGCCCCCGGGGGTTAGGCCCCAGGAGCTATGGTTCTGGAGCTCAGGAGTTGGGTCCCTGGAGCTAAGGTTCGGTCGCTCAGGGGTTGGGCCCCTGGAGCAATGGTTCGGGCGCTCAGGGGTTGGGCCCCTGGAGCTGGTGTTGTGGCCCCCAGGGGTTAGGCCCCTGGAGGTATGGTTCGGGCGCTCAGGGGTTGGGACCCTGGAGCTGGTGTTGGGGAACCGAGGGGTTTGGCCCCTGGTGCTGGTGTTGGGGCCCCCAGGGGCTGGGCCCCTGGAGCTATGGTTAGGGCGCTCTGGGGTTGTTCCCCTGTAGCTGGTGTTGGGGCCCCCAGGGGTTGGGATCCTGGAGCTGGTGTTGGGGCCCGCAGGGGTTGGGCCCCTTGAGCTGTGGTTGGGGCCCCCGGGGGTTAGGCCCCTTGAGCTATAGTTCGGACGCTCAGGGGTTTGGCCCCTGGAGCTGGTGTTGGGGCCCCCAGGGGTTGGGCCCCTGGAGCTGGTGTTGGGGCCCCCGGGGGTTGGTCCCCTGTAGCTATGGGACGGTCGCTCAGTGGTTGGGCCCCTGGAGCTGGGGTCGAGGGCCCCAGGGGTTGGGCCCCTGGAGCTGGGGTTGGGGCCCCCGGGGGTTAGGCCCCTGGAGCTATGGTTCGGGAGCTCAGGGGTTGGGCCCCTGGAGCTGGTGTTGGGGCCCCCAGGGGTTGGGCCCCTGGAGCTGGGGTTGGGGCCCCAGGGGTTAGGCCCCTTGAGATATGGTTCAGGCGCTCAGGGGTTGGGCCCCTGGAGCTATGGTTCGGTCGCTCAGGGGTTGGGCCCCTGGAGCTATGGTTCGGGCGCTCAGGGGTTGGGCCCCTGGAGCTATGGTTCGGTTGCTCAGGGGTTGGGCCCCTGGAGCTTTGGTTTGGTCGCTCGGGGTTGGGCCCCTGGAGCTGGTGTTGGGGCCCCAAGGGGTTGGGCCTTTGGAGCTGGTGTTGAGTCCCCAGGGGTTAGGCCCCTGGAGCTATAGTACGGGCGCTCAGGGGTTGGGCCCTTGAAGCTGGGGTGGGGGCCCCCAGATCCTAGGCCCCTGGAGCTATGTTTCAGGCGCTCAGGGATTGGATCCATGAAGCTGGTCTTGGGGCCCCCAGGGGTTGGGCCCCTGGAGCTGAGGTTCGGGCCCCTAGGGCTTAGGCCCCTGGAGCTATGGTTCGAGCGCTCAGGGGTTGGGCCCCTGGAGCTGGTGTTGGCTCCCCCAGGGGTTGGGCCCCTGGAGCTGGTGTTGGCTCCCCCAGGGGTTGGGCCCCTGGAGCTACGGTTCGGGCGCTCAGGGGTTGGGTTCTTCGAGCTGGGGTGGGGGGCCCCAAGGGTTAGGTCCCTAGAGCTATGTTTCGGGCGCTCAAGGGTTGGGCCCCTGGAGCTGGAGTTGGGGCCCCCAGGGGTTAGGCCCCTGAAGGTATTGTTCGGGCGCTCAGGGGTTGGGCCCTTGGAGCTGGTGTTTGGTCCCCCAGGGGTTGGGCCCCTGGAGCTGGTGTTGGGGCCCCAGGGGTTAGGCTCCTGGAGCTATGGTTCGGGCGCTCAGGGATTGGTCCTCTTGAGCTGGTGTTGGGGCCCCCAGGGGTTGGGCCCCTGGAGCTATGGTTCGGGTGCTCTGGGGTTGGGCCCCTGGAGCTGGTGTTGGGGCCCGCAGGGTTTGGGCTCCTGGAGCTGATGTTGGGGCTCCCAGGGGTTCGGCCCCTGGAGCTGGGGTTGCGGTCCCCGGAGGTTAGGCCCCTGGAGCTATGATTGGGCGATCAGGGGTTGGGCCCCTGGATCTGGTGTTGGGGCCCCCAGGGGTTGGGCCCCTGAAGCTGGTTTTGGGGCCCCCGGGGGTTAGGCCCCTGGAGCTATTGTTCAGGCGCTCAGGGGTTGTGCCCCTGGATCTGGGGTTGGGAACCCCAGGGGTTAGGCCACTGGAGCTATGGTTCGGGCGCTCAGCTGTTGGGCCCCTGGAGCTGGAGTTGGGGCCCCTAGGGGTTGGGCCCCTGGAGCTGGTGTTGGGGCCCCCAGGGTTTGGGCCCCTGGAGCTGGGGTTGGGGCTCCTAGGGGTTAGGCTCTTGGAACTATGGTTCGGGCGCTCAGGGGTTGGGCCCCTGGAACTGGTGTTGGGGCCCCCAGGGGTTGGGCCCCTGGAGCTGGGGTTGCGGCCCCAGTGGTTAGGCCCCTTGAGCTATGGTTCAGGCGCTCAGGGGTTGGGACCCTGGAGCTATGGTTCTGTCGCTCAGCGGTTGCGCCCCTTGAGCTATGGTTCGGGCGCTCAGGGGTTGGGCCCCTGGAGCTGGTGTTGGGGCCCCCAGGGGTTAGGCCCCTGGAGGTATTGTTCGGGCGCTCAGGGGTTGGGCCCTTGGAGCTGGTATTGGGGCCCCCAGGGATTAGGCCCCTGGAAGTATGGTTCGGTCGCTCAGGGGTTGGGCCCCTGGAGCTATGGTTCGGGCTCTCAGGGGTTGGGCCCCTGGAGCTGGTGTTGGGGCCCCCAGGGATTAGGCCCCTGGAGATATTGTTCGGGCGTTCAGGGGATGGGACCCTGGAGCTGGTGTTGGGGCCCCCAGGGGTTGGGCCCCTGGTGCTAGTGTTGGGGCCCCAGGGGTTAGGCCCCTGGTGCTATGGCTCGGGCGCTCAGGGGTTGGGCCCCTGGAGCTGGTGTTTGGTCTGCCAGGGTTTGGGATCCGTGAGCTGGTGTTGGGGCCCGCAGGGGTTGGGCTCCTAGAGCTGTGGTTGGGTCCCCGGGGGGTTAGGCCCCTGGAGCTATGATTCGGGAACTCTGGGGTTGGGCCCCTGGAGCTGGTGTTGGGGCTCCCAGGGGTTGGGCCCCTGGAGTTGGTGTTGGGGCCCCAGGGGTTAGACCCCTGGAGCTATGGTTCGGGCGCTTAGGTTTTGGGCCCTTGGAGCTGGGGTGGGAGACCCCAGGGGTTTGGCCCCTGTAGCCATGGTTCGAATGCTCAGGGGTTGGGACTCTGGAGCTGGTGTTTGTGCCCCCAGGGGTTATGCCCCTGGAGGTATTGTTCGGGCTCTCAGGGTTTGGGCCTCTGGAGCTGGTGTTGGGGCTCCCAGGGGTTAGGCCTCTGGAGCAATGTTTCGGGCGCTCAGGGGTTGGAACCCTGGATCTGGTGTTGGGGCCCCCTGGGGTTGGGCCCCAGGAGTTGGGGTTGGGGCCCCCGGGGGTTAGGCCCCTGGAGCTATGGCTCGGGCGCTCAGGGGTTGGGCCCCTGGAGCTTGTGTTGAGACCCCCAAGGGTTGGGCCCCTGTAGCTGGGGTTGGGGCCCCCAGGGGTTGGGCCCCCGGAGCTATGGTTCGGGCGCTCAGGGGTTGGGCCTCTGCAGCTGGTGTTGGGGCCCCAAGGGGTTGGGCCCCTGGAGCTGCTGAGTGGCCCCAGGGGTTAGGCCCCTGGAGCTATGGTTCAGGCGCTCAGGGGTTGGGCCCCTTGAGCTCGGGTTGGGGCCCCCGGGGGTTGTTCCCCTGGAGCTGGAGTTGTGGCCCCCAGGGATTAGGCCCCTGGAGCTATGGTTCGGGCGCTCAGGGGTTGGGCCCCTGGAGCTGGTGTTGGGGCCCCCAGGGGTTAGGCCCCTGGAGCTGGGGTTGGGGCCCCCAGGGGTTAGGCCCCTGGAGCTATAATTCGGGCGCTCAGGGGATGGGCCCCTGGAGCTGGTGTTGGGTCCCCGAGGGGTTGGGCCCCTGGAGCTGGTGTTGGAGCCCCAAGGGTTAGGCCCCTGGAACTAGGGTTCGGGCGCTCAGGGGTTGTTCCCCTGTAGCTATGGTTCGGGCGCTCAGTGGTTGGGCCCCTGGAGCTGGAGTCGAGGGCCCCAGGGGTTGGGCCTCTGGAGCTGGGGTTGGGGCCCCGGGGGTTAGACCCCTGGAGCTATGGTTCGGGAGCTCAGGAGTTGGGTCCCTGGAGCTGGTGTTTGGGCCCCCAGGGGTTGGGACCCTGGTGCTGGGGTTAAGGCCCCTAGGGGTTAGGCCCCTGGAGCTATGGTTCGGGCGCTCAGGGGTTGGGCCCCTGGAGCTGGTGTTGGGGCCCCCAGGGGTTGGGCCCCTGGAGCTGGTGTTGGGGCCCCAGGGGTTAGGCCCCTTGAGCTATTGTTCAGGCGCTCAGGGGTTGGGCCCCTGGAGCTATGGTTCGGTCGCTCAGGGGTTGGGCCCCTGGAGCTATGGTTCGGGCGCTCAGGGGTTGGGCCCTTGGAGCTGGTGTTGGGACCCCCAGGGGTTAGGCCCCTTGAGGTATGGTTTGGGCGCTCAGAGGTTCGGACCCTAGAGCTGGTGCTGGGGCCATAAGGGGTTAGGCCCCTGGAGCGATGGTTCGGGCGCTCAGGGGTTGGGCCGCAGGAGCTTGTGTTGGGGCTCCTAGGAGCTGGGCCCCTGGAGCTATAGTTAGGGCGCTCTGGGGTTGTGCCCCTGGAGCTGGTGTTGGGGCCCCTAGGGGTTGGGATTCTGGAGCTGGTGTTGGGGCCCGTAGGGGTTGGGCCCCTGGAGCTGTGGTTGGGGCCCCCGGGGGTTAGGCCCCTGTAGCTATGGTTCGGGCGCTCAGGGTTTTGGCCCCTGGAGCTGGTGTTGGGGCCCCCAGGGGTTGGGCCCCTGGAGCTGGTGTTGGGGCCCCCAGGGGTTGGGCCAGTGTAGCTGGGGTTGGGGCCCCCAGGGGTTAGGCCCCTGGAGCTATGTTTCGGGCGCTCAGGGGTTGGGACCCTGTAGCTGGTGTTGGGGCCCTCAGGGGTTGGGCCCCTGGAGCTGGGGTTCGGGCCCCTAGGGGTTAGGCCCCTGGAGCTATGGTTCGAGCGCTCAGGGGTTGGGCCCCTGCAGCTGGTGTTGAGGCCCCAGGGGTTAGGCCCCTGGAGCTATGGTTCAGGTGCTCAGGGGTTGGGCCCCTGGTGCTATGGTTCGGGCGCTCAGGGGTTTGGCCCCTGGAGCTGGTGTTGGGGCCTCCAGGGGTTTTACTCCTGGGGCTGGGGTTGGGGACCCCAAGGTTTAGGCCCCTGGAGCTATGGTTCTAGCGCTCAGGGGTTGGGCCCCTGGAGCTGTTGTTGGGGTCCCCAGGGGTTAGGCCCCTGGAGCTATGGTTTGTGCGCTCAGGGGTTGGGCCCCTGCAACTGGTGTTGAGGCCCCAGGGGTTAGGCCCCTGGAACTATGGATCTAGCGCTCAGGGGTTGGGCCCCTGGGGCTGGTGCTGGAGCCCCAAGGGTTAGGCCCCTGGACCTAGGGTTCGGGCGCTCAGTGGTTGGGCCCCTGGAGCTATGGTTCGGGCGCTGAGGGGTTGGGCCCCTGGAGCTGGTGTTGGAGCCCCCAGGGGTTGGGCCCCTGGAGCTGGTGTTGGGGCCCCCGGGGGTTAGGCCCCTGGAGCTATGGTTCAGGCGCTCAGGGGTTGGGCCACTGGAACTGGTGTTGGGGCCCGCAGGGGTTGGGCCCCTGTAGCTGGGGTTGGGGCCCCCAGGGGTTAGGCCCCTGGAGCTATAATTCGGGCGCTCAGGGGATGGGCCCCTGGAGCTGGTGTTGGGTCCCCCAGGGGTTGGGCCCCTGGAGCTGGTGTTGGAGCCCCAAGGGTTAGGCCCCTGGAGCTAGGGTTCGGGCGCTCAGGGGTTGTTCCCCTGTAGCTATGGTTCGGGCGCTCAGTGGTTGGGCCCCTGGAGCTGGAGTCGAGGGCCCCAGGGGTTGGGCCCCTGGAGCTGGGGTTGGGGCCCCGGGGGTTAGACCCCTGGAGCTATGGTTCGGGAGCTCAGGAGTTGGGTCCCTGGAGCTGGTGTTTGGGCCCCCAGGGGTTGGGACCCTGGTGCTGGGGTTAAGGCCCCTAGGGGTTAGGCCCCTGGAGCTATGGTTCGGGCGCTCAGGGGTTGGGCCCCTGGAGTTGGTGTTGGGGCCCCCAGGGGTTGGGCCCCTGGAGCTGGTGTTGGGGCCCCAGGGGTTAGGCCCCTTGAGCTATTTTTCAGGCGCTCAGGGGTTGGGCCCCTGGAGCTATGGTTCGGTCGCTCAGGGGTTGGGCCCCTGGAGCTATGGTTCGGGCGCTCAGGGGTTGGGCCCTTGGAGCTGGTGTTGGGACCCCCAGGGGTTAGGCCCCTTGAGGTATGGTTTGGGCGCTCAGAGGTTCGGACCCTAGAGCTGGTGCTGGGGCCATAAGGGGTTAGGCCCCTGGAGCGATGGTTCGGGCGCTCAGGGGTTGGGCCGCAGGAGCTTGTGTTGGGGCTCCTAGGAGCTGGGCCCCTGGAGCTATAGTTAGGGCGCTCTGGGGTTGTGCCCCTGGAGCTGGTGTTGGGGCCCCTAGGGGTTGGGATTCTGGAGCTGGTGTTGGGGCCCGTAGGGGTTGGGCCCCTGGAGCTGTGGTTGGGGCCCCCGGGGGTTAGGCCCCTGGAGCTATGGTTCGGGCGTTCAGGGGTTGGGCCCCTGGAGCTGGTGTTGGGGCCCCCAGGGGTTGGGCCCCTGGAGCTGGTGTTGGGGCCCCCAGGGGTTGGGCCACTGTAGCTGGGGTTGGGGCCCCCAGGGGTTAGGCCCCTGGAGCTATGCTTCGGGCGCTCAGGGGTTGGGACCCTGGAGCTGGTGTTGGGGCCCTCAGGGGTTGGGCCCCTGGAGCTGGCGTTCGGGCCCCTAGGGGTTAGGCCCCTGGAGCTATGGTTCGAGCGCTCAGGGGTTGGGCCCCTGGAGCTGGTGTTGAGGCCCCAGGGGTTAGGCCCCTGGAGCTATGGTTCGGGCCCTCAGGGGTTGGGCCCCTGGTGCTATGGTTCGGGCGCTCAGGGGTTTGGCTCTAGAGCTGGTGTTGGGGCCTCCAGGGGTTTTACTCCTGGGGCTGGGGTTGGGGACCCCAAGGTTTAGGCCCCTGGAGCTATGGTTCTAGCGCTCAGGGGTTGGGCCCCTGGAACTGTTGTTGGGGTCCCCAGGGGTTAGGCCCCTGGAGCTATGGTTCGTGCGCTCAGGGGTTGGGCCCCTGCAACTGGTGTTGAGGCCCCAGGGGTTAGGCCCCTGGAGCTATGGATCTAGCGCTCAGGGGTTGGGCCCCTGGAGCTGGTTTTGGAGCCCCAAGGGTTAGGCCCCTGGAGCTAGGGTTCGGGCGCTCAGTGGTTGGGCCCCTGGAGCTGGGGTCGAGGGCCACAGGGGTTGGGCCCCTGGAGCTGGGGTTGGGGCCCCCGGGGGTTAGGCCCCAGGAGCTATGGTTCGGGCGCTCAGGAGTTGGGTCCCTGGAGCTAAGGTTCGGTCGCTCAGGGGTTGGGCCCCTGGAGCTATGGTTCGGGCGCTCAGGGGTTGGGCCCCTGGAGCTGGTGTTGTGGCCCCCAGGGGTTAGGCCCCTGGAGGTATGGTTCGGGCGCTCAGGGGTTGGGACCCTGGAGCTGGTGTTGGGGAACCGAGGGGTTTGGCCCCTGGTGCTGGTGTTGGGGCCCCCAGGGGCTGGGCCCCTGGAGCTATGGTTAGGGCGCTCTGGGGTTGTTCCCCTGTAGCTGGTGTTGGGGCCCCCAGGGGTTGGGATCCTGGAGCTGGTGTTGGGGCCCGCAGGGGTTGGGCCCCTTGAGCTGTGGTTGGGGCCCCCGGGGGTTAGGCCCCTTGAGCTATAGTTCGGACGCTCAGGGGTTTGGCCCCTGGAGCTGGTGTTGGGGCCCCCAGGGGTTGGGCCCCTGGAGCTGGTGTTGGGGCCCCCGGGGGTTGGTCCCCTGTAGCTATGGGACGGTCGCTCAGTGGTTGGGCCCCTGGAGCTGGGGTCGAGGGCCCCAGGGGTTGGGCCCCTGGAGCTGGGGTTGGGGCCCCCGGGGGTTAGGCTCCTGGAGCTATGGTTCGGGAGCTCAGGGGTTGGGCCCCTGGAGCTGGTGTTAGGGCCCCCAGGGGTTGGGCCCCTGGAGCTGGGGTTGGGGCCCCAGGGGTTAGGCCCCTTGAGATATGGTTCAGGCGCTCAGGGGTTGGGCCCCTGGAGCTATGGTTCGGTCGCTCAGGGGTTGGGCCCCTGGAGCTATGGTTCGGGCGCTCAGGGGTTGGGCCCCTGGAGCTATGGTTCGGTTGCTCAGGGGTTGGGCCCCTGGAGCTTTGGTTTGGTCGCTCGGGGTTGGGCCCCTGGAGCTGGTGTTGGGGCCCCAAGGGGTTGGGCCTTTGGAGCTGGTGTTGAGTCCCCAGGGGTTAGGCCCCTGGAGCTATAGTACGGGCGCTCAGGGGTTGGGCCCTTGAAGCTGGGGTGGGGGCCCCCAGATCCTAGGCCCCTGGAGCTATGTTTCAGGCGCTCAGGGATTGGATCCATGAAGCTGGTCTTGGGGCCCCCAGGGGTTGGGCCCCTGGAGCTGAGGTTCGGGCCCCTAGGGCTTAGGCCCCTGGAGCTATGGATCGGGTGCTCAGGGGTTGGGCCCCTGGAGCTGGTGTTGGCTCCCCCAGGGGTTGGGCCCCTGGAGCTGGTGTTGGGGCCCCCAGGGGTTGGGCCCCTGGAGCTATGGTTCGGGCGCTCAGGGGTTGGGTTCTTCGAGCTGGGGTGGGGGGCCCCAAGGGTTAGGTCCCTAGAGCTATGTTTCGGGCGCTCAAGGGTTGGGCCCCTGGAGCTGGAGTTGGGGCCCCCAGGGGTTAGGCCCCTGAAGGTATGGTTCGGGCGCTCAGGGGTTGGGCCCTTGGAGCTGGTGTTTGGTCCCCCAGGGGTTGGGCCCCTGGAGCTGGTGTTGGGGCCCCAGGGGTTAGGCTCCTGGAGCTATGGTTCGGGCGCTCAGGGATTGGTCCTCTTGAGCTGGTGTTGGGGCCCCCAGGGGTTGGGCCCCTGGAGCTATGGTTCGGGTGCTCTGGGGTTGGGCCCCTGGAGCTGGTGTTGGGGCCCGCAGGGTTTGGGCTCCTGGAGCTGATGTTGGGGCTCCCAGGGGTTCGGCCCCTGGAGCTGGGGTTGCGGTCCCCGGAGGTTAGGCCCCTGGAGCTATGATTGGGCGATCAGGGGTTGGGCCCCTGGATCTGGTGTTGGGGCCCCCAGGGGTTGGGCCCCTGAAGCTGGTTTTGGGGCCCCCGGGGGTTAGGCCCCTGGAGCTATTGTTCAGGCGCTCAGGGGTTGTGCCCCTGGATCTGGGGTTGGGAACCCCAGGGGTTAGGCCACTGGAGCTATGGTTCGGGCGCTCAGCTGTTGGGCCCCTGGAGCTGGAGTTGGGGCCCCCAGGGGTTGGGCCCCTGGAGCTGGTGTTGGGGCCCCCAGGGTTTGGGCCCCTGGAGCTGGGGTTGGGGCTCCTAGGGGTTAGGCTCTTGGAACTATGGTTCGGGCGCTCAGGGGTTGGGCCCCTGGAACTGGTGTTGGGGCCCCCAGGGGTTGGGCCCCTGGAGCTGGGGTTGCGGCCCCAGTGGTTAGGCCCCTTGAGCTATGGTTCAGGCGCTCAGGGGTTGGGACCCTGGAGCTATGGTTCTGTCGCTCAGCGGTTGGGCCCCTTGAGCTATGGTTCGGGCGCTCAGGGGTTGGGCCCCTGGAGCTGGTGTTGGGGCCCCCAGGGGTTAGGCCCCTGGAGGTATTGTTCGGGCGCTCAGGGGTTGGGCCCTTGGAGCTGGTATTGGGGCCCCCAGGGATTAGGCCCCTGGAAGTATGGTTCGGTCGCTCAGGGGTTGGGCCCCTGGAGCTATGGTTCGGGCTCTCAGGGGTTGGGCCCCTGGAGCTGGTGTTGGGGCCCCCAGGGATTAGGCCCCTGGAGATATTGTTCGGGCGTTCAGGGGATGGGACCCTGGAGCTGGTGTTGGGGCCCCCAGGGGTTGGGCCCCTGGTGCTAGTGTTGGGGCCCCAGGGGTTAGGCCCCTGGTGCTATGGCTCGGGCGCTCAGGGGTTGGGCCCCTGGAGCTGGTGTTTGGTCTGCCAGGGTTTGGGATCCGTGAGCTGGTGTTGGGGCCCGCAGGGGTTGGGCTCCTAGAGCTGTGGTTGGGTCCCCGGGGGGTTAGGCCCCTGGAGCTATGATTCGGGAACTCTGGGGTTGGGCCCCTGGAGCTGGTGTTGGGGCTCCCAGGGGTTGGGCCCCTGGAGTTGGTGTTGGGGCCCCAGGGGTTAGACCCCTGGAGCTATGGTTCGGGCGCTTAGGTTTTGGGCCCTTGGAGCTGGGGTGGGAGACCCCAGGGGTTTGGCCCCTGTAGCCATGGTTCGAATGCTCAGGGGTTGGGACTCTGGAGCTGGTGTTTGTGCCCCCAGGGGTTATGCCCCTGGAGGTATTGTTCGGGCTCTCAGGGTTTGGGCCTCTGGAGCTGGTGTTGGGGCTCCCAGGGGTTAGGCCTCTGGAGCAATGTTTCGGGCGCTCAGGGGTTGGAACCCTGGATCTGGTGTTGGGGCCCCCAGGGGTTGGGCCCCAGGAGTTGGGGTTGGGGCCCCCGGGGGTTAGGCCCCTGGAGCTATGGCTCGGGCGCTCAGGGGTTGGGCCCCTGGAGCTTGTGTTGAGACCCCCAAGGGTTGGGCCCCTGTAGCTGGGGTTGGGGCCCCCAGGGGTTGGGCCCCCGGAGCTATGGTTCGGGCGCTCAGGGGTTGGGCCTCTGCAGCTGGTGTTGGGGCCCCAAGGGGTTGGGCCCCTGGAGCTGCTGAGTGGCCCCAGGGGTTAGGCCCCTGGAGCTATGGTTCAGGCGCTCAGGGGTTGGGCCCCTTGAGCTCGGGTTGGGGCCCCCGGGGGTTGTTCCCCTGGAGCTGGAGTTGTGGCCCCCAGGGATTAGGCCCCTGGAGCTATGGTTCGGGCGCTCAGGGGTTGGGCCCCTGGAGCTGGTGTTGGGGCCCCCAGGGGTTAGGCCCCTGGTGGTATTTTTCGGGCACTCAGGGATTGGGTCCTTGGAGCTGGGGTTGGGGCCCCCAGTGGTTAGGCCCCTGGAGCTATGGTTCGGGTGCTCAGGGGTTGGGCCCCTGAAGCTGGTGTTGGGGCTCCCAGGGGTTGGGCTCCTGGAGCTGGTGTTGGGGCCCCCAGGGGTTTGGCCCCTGGAGCTATGGTTCGGGCGCTCAGGGGTTGAGCCCCGGAGCTGGTGTTGGGGCCCCCAGGGGTTGGGCCCCTGGAGCTGGGGTTGGGGCCCCCGGGGTTTAGGCCCCTGGAGCTATGGTTCGGGCGCTCAGGGGTTGAGCCCCGGAGCTGGTGTTGGGGCCCCCAGGGGTTGGGCCCCTGGAGCTGGGGTTGGGGCCCCCGGGGTTTAGGCCCCTGGAGCTATAGTTCGGGCGCTCAGGGGTTGTGCCCCTGGAGCTGGTGTTCGGACCCGCAGGGGATGGGTGCCTTGAGCTGGGGTTGGGGCCCCCAGGGATTAGGCCCCTGGAGCTATTTTTCGAGCGCTCAGGGGTTGGGGCCCTGGAGCTGGTTTTGGGGCCCCCAGGGGTTGGGCCCCTGGAGCTGGTGTTGGGGCCCCAGGGGTTAGGCCCCTGGAACCATCGTTCGGGCGCTCAGGGGTTGGGCCCCTTGAGCTGGGGTCGAGGGCCCCAGGGGTTCGGCCCCTGGAGTTGGGGTTGGGATCCCCGGTGGTTAGGCCCCTGGAGCTATGGTTCGGGCGCTCAGGGGTTGGTCACCTGGAGCTGGTGTTGGTGCCCCCAGGTTTTGGGACCCTGGAGCTGGGGTTGGGGCCCCTAGGGGTTATGCCCCTGGAGGTATTGTTCAGGCTCTCAGGGTTTGGGCCTCTGGAGCTCGTGTTGGGGCCCCCAGGGGTTAGGCCTCTGGAGCAATGTTTCGGGCGCTCAGGGGTTGGACCCCTGGAGCTGGTGTTGGGGCCCCCAGGGGTTGGGCCCCTGGAGTTGGGGTTCGGGCCCCCGGGGGTTAGGCCCCTAGAGCTATGGCTCGGGCGCTCAGGGGTTGGGCCCCTGGAGCTTGTGTTGAGACCCCCAAGGGTTGGGCCCCTGTAGCTGGGGTAGGGGCCCCCAGGGGTTGGGACCCCGGAGCTATGGTTCGGGCGCTCAGGGGTTGGGCCTCTGCAGCTGGTGTTGGGGCCCCAAGGGGTTGGGCCCCTGTAGCTGGTGAGTGGCCCCAGGGGTTAGGCCCCTGGAGCTATGGTTCAGGCGCTCAGGGGTTGGGCCCCTGGAGCTATCTTTCGGGCGCTCAGGGGTTGGGCCCCTGGAGCTGGAGTCGAGGGCCCCAGGGGTTGGGCCCCTTGAGCTCGGGTTGGGGCCCCCGGGGGTTATGCCCCTGGAGCTGGGGTTCGGGCCCCCAGGGATTAGGCCCCTGGAGCTATGGTTCGGGCGCTCAGGGGTTGGGCCCCTGGAGCTGGTGTTGGGGCCCCCAGGGGTTAGGCCCCTGGAGGTATTTTTCGGGCACTCAGGGATTGGGCCCTTGGAGCTGGGGTTGGGGCCCCCAGGGGTTAGGCCCCTGGAGCTATGGTTCGGGGTCTCAGGGATTGGGCCCCTGGAGCTGGTGTTGGGGCCCCCAGGGGTTTGGCCCCTGTAGCTGGGGTTGGGGCCCCCGGGGTTTAGGCCCCTGGAGCTATGGTTCGGGCGCTCAGGGGTTGGGCCCGTGGAGCTGGTGTTGGGGTCCCCAGGCGTTGGGCCCCTGGAGCTGGGGTTCGGGCCCCCAGCGGTTAGGCCCCAGGAGATATGGTTCGGGCTCTCAGGCGTTGGGCCCCTGGAGCTGGGGTCGAGGGCCCCAGGGGTTGGGCCCCTGGAGCTGGGGTTGGGGCCCCCGGGGGTTAGACCCCTGGAGCTATGGTTCGGGCGCTCAGGGGTTGGGCCCGTGGAGCTGGTGTTGGGGTCCCCAGGCGTTGGGCCCCTGGAGCTGGGGTTCGGGCCCCCAGCGGTTAGGCCCCAGGAGATATGGTTCGGGCTCTCAGGCGTTGGGCCCCTGGAGCTGGGGTCGAGGGCCCCAGGGGTTGGGCCCCTGGAGCTGGGGTTGGGGCCCCCGGGGGTTAGACCCCTGGAGCTATGGTTCGGGCGCTCAGGGGTTTTGCCCCTGGAGCTGGTGTTGGGGCCCCAAGGGGTTGGGCCCTTGGAGCTGGTGTTGGGGCCCCAGGGGGCTGGACCCCTGGAGCTGGTGTTCTGGCCCCAGGGGTTACCCCCCTGGAGCTGTGGTTCGGGCGCTCAGGGGTTGCGCCCCTGGAGCTATGGTTCGGACGCTCAGGAGTTGGTCCCCTGGAGCTGGGTTTGGGGCCCCCGGGGGTTAGGCCGCTGGAGCTAGGGTTGGGGCCCCCAGGGGTTTAGCCCCTGGAACTGGTGTTGCTGCCCCAGGGTTTAGGCACTTGAAGCTATGGTTCGGGCGCTCAGGGGTTGGGCCCCTGGAGCTATGGTTCGGGCGCTCAGGGGTTGGGCCCCTGGAGTTGGGGTCGAGGGCCCCAGGGGTTGGGCCCTTGGAGCTGGGGTTGGGGCCCTCAGGGGTTCGGCTCCTGGAGCTATGTTTCGGGCACTCAGGGTTTTGGCCCGTGCAGCTGGTGTTGGGGCCCCCAGGGGTTAGGCCCCTGGATATATTGTTCGGGCGCTCAGAGGTTGGGCCCTTGGAGCTGGTGTTGGGGCCCCCAGAGATTAAGCCCCTGGAGCTATGGTTCGGGCGCTCAGGGGTTGGGCCCGTGGAGCTGGTGTTGGGGCCCCCAGGGTTTGGGCCCCTGGAGCTGGTGTTGGGGCCTGGAGCTATGGTTCGGGCGCTCAGGGGTTGGGCCCCTGGAGCTGGTGTTGGGGCCCCCAGGGGTTGGGGTCCTGGAGCTGCTGTTCGGGTCTGCAGGGGTTAGGCCCCTGGAGCTATGGTTCGGGCGCTCAGGGGTTGGGCCCCTGGAGCTGGGGTCGAGGGCCCCAGGGTTTGGACCCCTGGAGCTGGGGTTGGGGCCCCCTGGGGTTAGGCCCCTGGAGCTATGGTTCGGGCGCTCACGGGTTCGGCCCCTGGAGCTGGTGTTGGGGCCCCCAGGGGTTGGGCCCCTGTAACTGGTTTTGGGGCCCCAGGAGTTAGGCCCCTGGAGCTATGGTTCGGGCGCTTAGAGGTTGGGCCCCTGGAGCTATGGTTCGGGCGCTCAGGGGTTGGGCCCCTGGAGCTGGTGTTGGGGCTCCCAGGGGTTGGGCCCCTGGAGCTGGCGTTGGGGCCCCCAGGGGTTAGGCCCCTGGAGCTATGGTTCGGGCGCTCAGGTTTTGGGCCCTTGGAGCTGGGGTGGGGGCCCCCAGGGATTAGGCCGCTGTAGCTATGGTTCGAGCGCTCAAGGTTTGGGCCCCTGGAGCTTGTGTTAGGGCCCCCAGGGGTTAGGTCCCTGGAGGTATTGTTCGGGCTATCAGGGGTTGGGCCCCTGGAACTGGTGTTTGGCCCCCAGGAGTTAGGCCCCTAGAGCTATGGTTCGGGCGCTCAGGGGTTGGGCCCCTGGAGCTAGTGTTGGGGCCCCCAGGGGTTGGGCCCCTGGAGCTTGGGTTGGGGCTCCCAAGGTTTCGGCTCCTGGAGCTATGGTTCGGGCGCTCAGGGGTTGGGCCCCTGGAGCTGGTGTTGGGGCCCCCAGGGGTTGGTCCCCTGGAGCTGGTGTTGGGGCCCCAGGGGTTAGGCACCTGGAGCTATGGTTCGGGCGCTCAGGGTTTGGGCCCCTGGAGCTATGGTTCGGGCGCTCAGGGTTTGGGCCCCTGGAGCTTGGTCGAGGGCCCCAGGGGTTGGGCCCCTGGAACTGCGGTTGGGGTCCCCGGGGGTTAGGCCCCTGGCGCTATGGTTCGGGCGCTCAGGGGTTGGGCCCTTGGAGCTGGGGTGTGGGCCCGCAGGGGTTCGGCTCCTGGAGATATGTTTCGGGCACTCAGGGATTGGGCCCGTGGAGCTGGTGTTAGGGCCCCTAGGGGTTAGGCCCCTGGAGGTATTTTTCGGGCGCTCAGAGGTTGGGCCCTTTTATCTGGTGTTGGGGCCCCCAGGGATTAGGCCCCTGGAGCTATGGTTCGGGTGCTCAGGGGTTGGGTCCCTGGAGCTGGGGTCAAGGGCCCCAGGGGTTGGGCCCCTGGATCTGGGGTTGGGACCCCCGGGGGTTAGGCCCCTGGAGCTATGGTTCGGGCGCTCAGGGGTTGGGCCCCTGGAGCTGGTGTTTGGGCCTCCAGGGGTTGGGCCCCTGGAGCTAGTGTTGGGGCCCCCAGGGATTGGGCACCTGGAGCTGGTGTTGGTGCCCCAGGGGTTAGGCCCCTGGAGCTATGGTTCGGGCGCTCAGGGGTAGGGTCCCTAGAGCTATGGTTCGGGCGCTCACGGGTTGGACCCCTGGAGCTGGGGTCGAGGGCCCCAGGGTTTGGGCCCCTGGAGCTGAGGTTGGGGCCCCTAGGGGTTAGGCCCCTGGAACTATGGTTCGGGCGCTGAGGGGTTGGGCCCCTGGAGCTGGTGTTGGGGCCCCCAGGGGTTGGGCCCCTGGAGCTGGCGTTGAGGCCCCAGGGGTTAGGCCCCTGGAGCTATGGTTCGGGCGCTCAGGGATAGGGCCCCTGGAGCTATGGTTCGGGTGCTCAGGGGTTCGGCCCCTGGAGCTGGGGTCGAGGTCCCCAGGGTTTGGACCCCTGGAGCTGGGGTTGGGGCCCCTGGTGTTAGACCCCTGGAGCTATGGTTCGGGCGCTCACGGGTTGGGCCCCTGGAGCTGCTGTTGGGGCCCCCAGCGGTTGAGCCCCTGGAGCTGAGGTTGGGGCCCCTAGGGGTTTCGCCCCTGGAGCTTTGGATCAGGCGCTCAGGGGTTGAGACCCTGGAGCTGGTGTTGGGGCCCTCAGGGGTTGGGCCCCTGGAGCTGGTGTTGGGACCCCAGGGGTAAGGCTCCTGGAACTATGGTTCTGGCCCCCAGAGGTTAGGCCCCTGGAGCTATGGTTCGGGCGTTCAGGTTTTGAGCCCTTGGAGCTGGGGTGGGGGCCCCTAGGGGTTAGGCCCCTGTAGCTATGGTTCGAGCGCTCACGGTTTGGGCCCCTGGAGCTGGTGTTGGGGCCCCCAGCGGTTGAGCCCCTGGAGCTGAGGTTGGGGCCCCTAGGGGTTTCGCCCCTGGAGCTTTGGATCAGGCGCTCAGGGGTTGAGACCCTGGAGCTGGTGTTGGGGCCCTCAGGGGTTGGGCCCCTGGAGCTGGTGTTGGGACCCCAGGGGTAAGGCTCCTGGAACTATGGTTCTGGCCCCCAGAGGTTAGGCCCCTGGAGCTATGGTTCGGGCGTTCAGGTTTTGAGCCCTTGGAGCTGGGGTGGGGGCCCCTAGGGGTTAGGCCCCTGTAGCTATGGTTCGAGCGCTCAGGGGTTTGGCCCCTGGAGCTGGTTTTGGGGCCCCCAGGGGTTGGGCCCCTGGAGCTGGTGTTGGGGCCCCAGGGGTTAGGCCCCTGGAACCATCGTTCGGGCGCTCAGGGGTTGGGCCCCTTGAGCTGGGGTCGAGGGCCCCAGGGGTTCGGCCCCTGGAGTTGGGGTTGGGATCCCCGGTGGTTAGGCCCCTGGAGCTATGGTTCGGGCGCTCAGGGGTTGGTCACCTGGAGCTGGTGTTGGTGCCCCCAGGTTTTGGGACCCTGGAGCTGGGGTTGGGGCCCCTACGGGTTATGCCCCTGGAGGTATTGTTCAGGCTCTCAGGGTTTGGGCCTCTGGAGCTGGTGTTGGGGCCCCCAGGGGTTAGGCCTCTGGAGCAATGTTTCGGGCGCTCAGGGGTTGGACCCCTGGAGCTGGTGTTGGGGCCCCCAGGGGTTGGGCCCCTGGAGTTGGGGTTCGGGCCCCCGGGGGTTAGGCCCCTGGAGCTATGGCTCGGGCGCTCAGGGGTTGGGCCCCTGGAGCTTGTGTTGAGACCCCCAAGGGTTGGGCCCCTGTAGCTGGGGTAGGGGCCCCCAGGGGTTGGGCCCCCGGAGCTATGGTTCGGGCGCTCAGGGGTTGGGCCTCTGCAGCTGGTGTTGGGGCCCCAAGGGGTTGGGCCCCTGTAGCTGGTGAGTGGCCCCAGGGGTTAGGACCCTGGAGCTATGGTTCAGGCGCTCAGGGGTTGGGCCCCTGGAGCTATCTTTCGGGCGCTCAGGGGTTGGGCCCCTGGAGCTGGAGTCGAGGGCCCCAGGGGTTGGGCCCCTTGAGCTCGGGTTGGGGCCCCCGGGGGTTATGCCCCTGGAGCTGGGGTTCGGGCCCCCAGGGATTAGGCCCCTGGAGCTATGGTTCGGGCGCTCAGGGGTTGGGCCCCTGGAGCTGGTGTTGGGGCCCCCAGGGGTTAGGCCCCTGGAGGTATTTTTCGGGCACTCAGGGATTGGGCCCTTGGAGCTGGGGTTGGGGCCCCCAGGGGTTAGTCCCCTGGAGCTATGGTTCGGGGTCTCAGGGATTGGGCCCCTGGAGCTGGTGTTGGGGCCCCCAGGGGTTTGGCCCCTGTAGCTGGGGTTGGGGCCCCCGGGGTTTAGGCCCCTGGAGCTATGGTTCGGGCGCTCAGGGGTTGGGCCCGTGGAGCTGGTGTTGGGGTCCCCAGGGGTTGGGCCCCTGGAGCTGGGGTTCGGGCCCCCAGCGGTTAGGCCCCAGGAGATATGGTTCGGGCTCTCAGGCGTTGGGCCCCTGGAGCTGGGGTCGAGGGCCCCAGGGGTTGGGCCCCTGGAGCTGGGGTTGGGGCCCCCGGGGGTTAGACCCCTGGAGCTATGGTTCGGGCGCTCAGGGGTTTTGCCCCTGGAGCTGGTGTTGGGGCCCCAAGGGGTTGGGCCCTTGGAGCTGGTGTTGGGGCCCCAGGGGGCTGGACCCCTGGAGCTGGTGTTGTGGCCCCAGGGGTTACCCCCCTGGAGCTGTGGTTCGGGCGCTCAGGGGTTGCGCCCCTGGAGCTATGGTTCGGACGCTCAGGAGTTGGTCCCCTGGAGCTGGGTTTGGGGCCCCCGGGGGTTAGGCCGCTGGAGCTAGGGTTGGGGCCCCCAGGGGTTTAGCCCCTGGAACTGGTGTTGCTGCCCCAGGGTTTAGGCACTTGAAGCTATGGTTCGGGCGCTCAGGGGTTGGGCCCCTGGAGCTATGGTTCGGGCGCTCAGGGGTTGGGCCCCTGGAGTTGGGGTCGAGGGCCCCAGGGGTTGGGCCCTTGGAGCTGGGGTTGGGGCCCTCAGGGGTTCGGCTCCTGGAGCTATGTTTCGGGCACTCAGGGTATTGGCCCGTGCAGCTGGTGTTGGGGCCCCCAGGGGTTAGGCCCCTGGATATATTGTTCGGGCGCTCAGAGGTTGGGCCCTTGGAGCTGGTGTTGGGGCCCCCAGAGATTAAGCCCCTGGAGCTATGGTTCGGGCGCTCAGGGGTTGGGCCCGTGGAGCTGGTGTTGGGGCCCCCAGGGTTTGGGCCCCTGGAGCTGGTGTTGGGGCCTGGAGCTATGGTTCGGGCGCTCAGGGGTTGGGCCCCTGGAGCTGGTGTTGGGGCCCCTCAGGGGTTGGGGTCCTGGAGCTGCTGTTCGGGTCTGCAGGGGTTAGGCCCCTGGAGCTATGGTTCGGGCGCTCAGGGGTTGGGCCCCTGGAGCTGGGGTCGAGGGCCCCAGGGTTTGGACCCCTGGAGCTGGGGTTGGGGCCCCCTGGGGTTAGGCCCCTGGAGCTATGGTTCGGGCGCTCACGGGTTCGGCCCCTGGAGCTGGTGTTGGGGCCCCCAGGGGTTGGGCCCCTGTAACTGGTTTTGGGGCCCCAGGAGTTAGGCCCCTGGAGCTATGGTTCGGGCGCTTAGAGGTTGGGCCCCTGGAGCTATGGTTCGGGCGCTCAGGGGTTGGGCCCCTGGAGCTGGTGTTGGGGCCCCCAGGGGTTGGGCCCCTGGAGCTGGCGTTGGGGCCCCCAGGGGTTAGGCCCCTGGAGCTATGGTTCGGGCGCTCAGGTTTTGGGCCCTTGGAGCTGGGGTGGGGGCCCCCAGGGATTAGGCCCCTGTAGCTATGGTTCGAGCGCTCAAGGTTTGGGCCCCTGGAGCTGGTGTTAGGGCCCCCAGGGGTTAGGTCCCTGGAGGTATTGTTCGGGCTATCAGGGGTTGGGCCCCTGGAACTGGTGTTTGGCCCCCAGGAGTTAGGCCCCTAGAGCTATGGTTCGGGCGCTCAGGGGTTGGGCCCCTGGAGCTAGTGTTGGGGCCCCCAGGGGTTGGGCCCCTGGAGCTTGGGTTGGGGCTCCCAAGGTTTCGGCTCCTGGAGCTATGGTTCGGGCGCTCAGGGGTTGGGCCCCTGGAGCTGGTGTTGGGGCCCCCAGGGGTTGGTCCCCTGGAGCTGGTGTTGGGGCCCCAGGGGTTAGGCCCCTGGAGCTATGGTTCGGGCGCTCAGGGTTTGGGCCCCTGGAGCTATGGTTCGGGCGCTCAGGGTTTGGGCCCCTGGAGCTTGGTCGAGGGCCCCAGGGGTTGGGCCCCTGGAACTGCGGTTGGGGTCCCCGGGGGTTAGGCCCCTGGCGCTATGGTTCGGGCGCTCAGGGGTTGGGCCCTTGGAGCTGGGGTGTGGGCCCGCAGGGGTTCGGCTCCTGGAGATATGTTTCGGGCACTCAGGGATTGGGCCCGTGGAGCTGGTGTTAGGGCCCCTAGGGGTTAGGCCCCTGGAGGTATTTTTCGGGCGCTCAGAGGTTGGGCCCTTTTATCTGGTGTTGGGGCCCCCAGGGATTAGGCCCCTGGAGCTATGGTTCGGGTGCTCAGGGGTTGGGTCCCTGGAGCTGGGGTCAAGGGCCCCAGGGGTTGGGCCCCTGGATCTGGGGTTGGGACCCCCGGGGGTTAGGCCCCTGGAGCTATGGTTCGGGCGCTCAGGGGTTGGGCCCCTGGAGCTGGTGTTTGGGCCTCCAGGGGTTGGGCCCCTGGAGCTAGTGTTGGGGCCCCCAGGGATTGGGCACCTGGAGCTGGTGTTGGTGCCCCAGGGGTTAGGCCCCTGGAGCTATGGTTCGGGCGCTCAGGGGTAGGGTCCCTAGAGCTATATTTCGGGCGCTCACGGGTTGGACCCCTGGAGCTGGGGTCGAGGGCCCCAGGGTTTGGGCCCCTGGAGCTGAGGTTGGGGCCCCTAGGGGTTAGGCCCCTGGAACTATGGTTCGGGCGCTGAGGGGTTGGGCCCCTGGAGCTGGTGTTGGGGCCCCCAGGGGTTGGGCCCCTGGAGCTGGCGTTGAGGCCCCAGGGGTTAGGCCCCTGGAGCTATGGTTCGGGCGCTCAGGGATAGGGCCCCTGGAGCTATGGTTCGGGTGCTCAGGGGTTCGGCCCCTGGAGCTGGGGTCGAGGTCCCCAGGGTTTGGACCCCTGGAGCTGGGGTTGGGGCCCCTGGTGTTAGACCCCTGGAGCTATGGTTCGGGCGCTCACGGGTTGGGCCCCTGGAGCTGGTGTTGGGGCCCCCAGCGGTTGAGCCCCTGGAGCTGAGGTTGGGGCCCCTAGGGGTTTCGCCCCTGGAGCTTTGGATCAGGCGCTCAGGGGTTGAGACCCTGGAGCTGGTGTTGGGGCCCTCAGGGGTTGGGCCCCTGGAGCTGGTGTTGGGACCCCAGGGGTAAGGCTCCTGGAACTATGGTTCTGGCGCTCAAAGGTTGGGCCACTGGAGCTATGGTTCGGGCGCTCACGGGTTGGGCCTCTGGAGCTGGTGTTGGAGCCCCAAGGGGTTGGGCCTCTGGAGCTGGGTTTTGGGCCCCCAGAGGTTAGGCCCCTGGAGCTATGGTTCGGGCGTTCAGGGGTTTGGCCCCTGGAGCTGGTGTTGGGGCCCCCAGGGGTTGGACCCCTGGAGCTGGTGTTGGGGCGCCCGGGGGTTGGTCCCCTGTAGCTATGGGTCGGTCGCTCAGTGGTTGGGACCCTGGAGCTGGGGTCGAGGGCCCCAGGGGTTGGGCCCCTGGAGCTGGGGTTGGGGCCCCCGGGGGTTAGGCTCCTAGAGCTATGGTTCGGGAGCTCAGGGGTTGGGCCCTTAGAGCTGGTGTTAGGGCCCCCAGGGGTTGGGCCCCTGGTGCTGGGGTTGGGGCCCCAGGGGTTAGGACCCTTGAGATATGGTTCAGGCGCTCAGGGGTTGGGCCCCAGGAGCTATGGTTCGGTCGCTCAGGGGTTGGGCCCCTGGAACTATGGTTCGGGCGCTCAGGGGTTGGGCCCCTGGAGCTGGTGTTGGGGCCCCCGAGGTTAGGCCCCTGGAGGTATTGTTCGGGCGCTCAGGGGTTGGGCCCTTCGATCTGGTATTGGGGCCCCCAGGGATTAGGCCCCTGGAGGTATGATTCGGTCGCTCAGGGGTTGGGCCCCTGGAGCTATGGTTCGGGCTCTCAGGGGTTGGGACCCTGGAGCTGGTGTTGGGGCCCCCAGGGTTTAGGCCTCTGGAGGTATTGTTCGGGCGCTCAGCGGTTGGGCCCTTGGAGCTGGTATTGGGGCCCCCAAGGATTAGGCCCCTGGAGTTATGGTTCGGGCGCTCAGTGGTTGGGACCCTGGAGCTGGTGTTGGGGACCCCAGGGGTTGGGCTACTGGTGCTAGTGTTGGGGCCCCAGGGGTTAGGTCCTTTGAGCTACGGTTCAGGCGCTCAGGGGTTGGGCCCCTGGAGCTATGGTTCGGTCGCTCAGCGGTTGCGCCCCTGGAGCTATGGTTCGGGCGCTGAGGGGTTGGGCCCCTGGAGCTGGTGTTGGAGCCCCCAGTGTTTGGGACCCTGGAGCTGGTGTTGGGGCCCCCGGGGGTTAGGCCCCTGGAGCTATGCTTCAGGCGCTCAGGGGTTGGGCCACTGGAACTGGTGTTGGGGCCCGCAGGGGTTGGGCCCCTGTAGCTGGGGTTGGGGCCCCCAGGGGTTAGGCCCCTGGAGCTATAATTCGGGCGCTCAGGGGATGGGCCCCTGGAGCTGGTGTTGGGTCCCCGAGGGGTTGGGCCCCTCGAGCTGGTGTTGGAGCCCCAAGGGTTAGGCCCCTGGAACTAGGGTTCGGGCGCTCAGGGGTTGTTCCCCTGTAGCTATGGTTCGGGCGCTCAGTGGTTGGGCCCCTGGAGCTGGAGTCGAGGGCCCCAGGGGTTGGGCCTCTGGAGCTGGGGTTGGGGCCCCGGGGGTTAGACCCCTGGAGCTATGGTTCGGGAGCTCAGGAGTTGGGTCCCTGGAACTGGTGTTTGGGCCCCCAGGGGTTGGGCCCCTGGTGCTGGGGTTAAGGCCCCTAGGGGTTAGGCCCCTGGAGCTATGGTTCGGGCGCTCAGGGGTTGGGCCCCTGGAGTTGGTGTTGGGGCCCCCAGGGGTTGGGCCCCTGGAGCTGGTGTTGGGGCCCCCAGGGGTTGGGCCCCTGGAGCTGGGTTTTGGGCCCCCAGAGGTTAGGCCCCTGGAGCTATGGTTCGGGCGTTCAGGTTTTGGGTCCTTGGAGCTGGGGTGGGGGCCCCTAGGGGTTAGGCCCCTGTAGCTATGGTTCGAGCGCTCAGGGGTTTGGCCCCTTGAGCTGGTGTTGGCGCCCCCAGGGGTTGGGCCCCTGGAGCTGGTGTTGGGGCGCCCGGGGGTTGGTCCTCTGTAGCTATGGGTCGGTCGCACAGTGGTTGGGACCCTGGAGCTGGGGTCGAGGGCCCGAGGGTTTGGGCCCCTGGAGCTGGCGTTGAGGCCCCAGGGGTTAGGCCCCTGGAGCTGTGGTTCGGGCGCTCAGGGATAGGGCCCCTGGAGCTATGGTTCGGGTGCTCAGGGGTTCGACCCCTGGATCTGGGGTCGAGGTCCCCAGGGTTTGGACCCCTGGAGCTGGGGTTGGCCCCCCCTGGTGTTAGACCCCTGGAGCTATGGTTCGGGCGCTCACGGGTTGGGCCCCTGGAGCTGGTGTTGGGGCCCCCAGGGGTTGAGACCCTGGAGCTGAGGTTGGGGCCCCTAGGGGTTTGGCCCCTGGAGCTTTGGATCAGGCGCTCAGGGGTTGAGACGCTGGAGCTGGTGTTGGGGCCCTCAGGGGTTGGGCCCCTGGAGCTGGTGTTGGGACCCCAGGGGTAAGGCTCCTGGAACTATGGTTCTGGCGCTCAAAGGTTGGGCCCCTGGAGCTATGGTTCGGGCGCTCACGGGTTGGGCCTCTGGAGCTGGTGTTGGGGCCCCCAGGGGTTGGGCCCCTGGAGCTGGGTTTTGGGCCCCCAGAGGTTAGGCCCCTGGAGCTATGGTTCGGGCGTTCAGGTTTTGGGCCCTTGGAGCTGGGGTGGGGGCCCCTAGGGGTTAGGCCCCTGTAGCTATGGTTCGAGCGCTCAGGGGTTTGGCCCCTGGAGCTGGTGTTGGGGCCCCCAGGGGTTGGACCCCTGGAGCTGGTGTTGGGGCCCCCAGCGGTTGAGCCCCTGGAGCTGAGGTTGGGGCCCCTAGGGGTTTCGCCCCTGGAGCTTTGGATCAGGCGCTCAGGGGTTGAGACCCTGGAGCTGGTGTTGGGGCCCTCAGGGGTTGGGCCCCTGGAGCTGGTGTTGGGACCCCAGGGGTTAGGCTCCTGGAACTATGGTTCTGGCGCTCAAAGTTTGGGCCTCTGGAGCTATGGTTCTGGCGCTCACGGGTTGGGCCTCTGGAGCTGGTGTTGGGGCCCCCAGGGGTTGGGCCCCTGGAGCTGGGTTTTGGGCCCCCAGAGGTTAGGCCCCTGGAGCTATGGTTCGGGCGCTCACGGGTTGGGCCCCTGGAGCTGGTGTTGGGGCCCCCAGGGGTTGAGACCCTGGAGCTGAGGTTGGGGTCCCTAGGGGTTTGGCCCCTGGAGCTTTGGATCAGGCGCTCAGGGGTTGAGACCCTGGAGCTGGTATTGGGGCCCCCAGGGATTAGGCCCCTGGAGGTATGATTCGGTCGCTCAGGGGTTGGGCCCCTGGAGCTATGGTTCGGGCTCTCAGGGGTTGGGACCCTGGAGCTGGTGTTGGGGCCCCCAGGGTTTAGGCCTCTGGAGGTATTGTTCGGGCGCTCAGCGGTTGGGCCCTTGGAGCTGGTATTGGGGCCCCCAAGGATTAGGCCCCTGGAGTTATGGTTCGGGCGCTCAGTGGTTGGGACCCTGGAGCTGGTGTTGGGGACCCCAGGGGTTGGGCTACTGGTGCTAGTGTTGGGGCCCCAGGGGTTAGGTCCTTTGAGCTACGGTTCAGGCGCTCAGGGGTTGGGCCCCTGGAGCTATGGTTCGGTCGCTCAGCGGTTGCGCCCCTGGAGCTATGGTTCGGGCGCTGAGGGGTTGGGCCCCTGGAGCTGGTGTTGGAGCCCCCAGTGGTTGGGCCCCTGGAGCTGGTGTTGGGGCCCCCGGGGGTTAGGCACCTGGAGCTATGCTTCAGGCGCTCAGGGGTTGGGCCACTGGAACTGGTGTTGGGGCCCGCAGGGGTTGGGCCCCTGTAGTTGGGGTTGGGGCCCCCAGGGGTTAGGCCCCTGGAGCTATAATTCGGGCGCTGAGGGGATGGGCCCCTGGAGCTGGTGTTGGGTCCCCGAGGGGTTGGGCCCCTCGAGCTGGTGTTGGAGCCCCAAGGGTTAGGCCCCTGGAACTAGGGTTCGGGCGCTCAGGGGTTGTTCCCCTGTAGCTATGGTTCGGGCGCTCAGTGGTTGGGCCCCTGGAGCTGGAGTCGAGGGCCCCAGGGGTTGGGTCTCTGGAGCTGGGGTTGGGGCCCCGGGGGTTAGACCCCTGGAGCTATGGTTCGGGAGCTCAGGAGTTGGGTCCCTGGAGCTGGTGTTTGGGCCCCCAGGGGTTGGGCCCCTGGTGCTGGGGTTAAGGCCCCTAGGGGTTAGGCCCCTGGAGCTATGGTTCGGGCGCTCAGGGGTTGGGCCCCTGGAGTTGGTGTTGGGGCCCCCAGGGGTTGGGCCCCTGGAGCTGGTGTTGGGGCCCCCAGGGGTTGGGCCCCTGGAGCTGGTGTTGGGGCGCCCGGGGTTTGGTCCTCTGTAGCTGTGGGTCGGTCGCACAGTGGTTGGGACCCTGGAGCTGGGGTCGAGGGCCCCAGGGGTTGGGCCCCTGGAGCTGGCGTTGAGACCCCAGGGGTTAGGCCCCTGGAGCTGTGGTTCGGGCGCTCAGGGATAGGGCCCCTGGAGCTATGGTTCGGGTGCTCAGGGGTTCGGCAGCTGGAGCTGGGGTCGAGGTCCCCAGGGTTTGGACCCCTGGAGCTGGGGTTGGGGCCCCCTGGTGTTAGACCCCTGGAGCTATGGTTCGGGCGCTCACGGGTTGGGCCCCTGGAGCTGGTGTTGGGGCCCCCAGGGGTTGAGACCCTGGAGCTGAGGTTGGGGCCCCTAGGGGTTTGGCCCCTGGAGCTTTGGATCAGGCGCTCAGGGGTTGAGACCCTGGAGCTGGTGTTGGGGCCCTCAGGGGTTGGGCCCCTGGAGCTGGTGTTGGGACCCCAGGGGTAAGGCTCCTGGAACTATGGTTCTGGCGCTCAAAGGTTGGGCCCCTGGAGCTATGGTTCGGGCGCTCACGGGTTGGGCCTCTGGAGCTGGTGTTGGGGCCCCCAGGGGTTGGGCCCCTGGAGCTGGGTTTTGGGCCCCCAGAGGTTAGGCCCCTGGAGCTATGGTTCGGGCGTTCAGGTTTTGGGCCCTTGGAGCTGGGGTGGGGGCCCCTAGGGGTTAGGCCCCTGTAGCTATGGTTCGAGCGCTCAGGGGTTTGGCCCCTGGAGCTGGTGTTGGGGCCCCCAGGGGTTGGACCCCTGGAGCTGGTGTTGGGGCGCCCGGGGGTTGGTCCCCTGTAGCTATGGGTCGGTCGCTCAGTGGTTGGGACCCTGGAGCTGGGGTCGAGGGCCCCAGGGGTTGGGCCCCTGGAGCTGGGGTTGGGGCCCCCGGGGGTTAGGCTCCTGGAGCTATGGTTCGGGAGCTCAGGGGTTGGGCCCTTAGAGCTGGTGTTAGGGCCCCCAGGGGTTGGGCCCCTGGTGCTGGGGTTGGGGCCCCAGGGGTTAGGACCCTTGAGATATGGTTCAGGCTCTCAGGGGTTGGGCCCCAGGAGCTATGGTTCGGTCGCTCAGGGGTTGGGCCCCTGGAACTATGGTTCGGGCGCTCAGGGGTTGGGCCCCTGGAGCTGGTGTTGGGGCCCCCAGCGGTTAGGCCCCTGGAGGTATTGTTCGGGCGCTCAGGGGTTGGGCCCTTGGATCTGGTATTGGGGCCCCCAGGGATTAGGCCCCTGGAGGTATGATTCGGTCGCTCAGGGGTTGGGCCCCTGGAGCTATGGTTCGGGCTCTCAGGGGTTGGGACCCTGGAGCTGGTGTTGGGGCCCCCAGGGTTTAGGCCTCTGGAGGTATTGTTCGGGTGCTCAGCGGTTGGGCCCTTGGAGCTGGTATTGGGGCCCCCAAGGATTAGGCCCCTGGAGTTATGGTTCGGGCGCTCAGTGGTTGGGACCCTGGAGCTGGTGTTGGGGACCCCAGGGGTTGGGCTACTGGTGCTAGTGTTGGGGCCCCAGGGGTTAGGTCCTTTGAGCTACGGTTCAGGCGCTCAGGGGTTGGGCCCCTGGAGCTATGGTTCGGTCGCTCAGCGGTTGCGCCCCTGGAGCTATGGTTCGGGCGCTGAGGGGTTGGGCCCCTGGAGCTGGTGTTGGAGCCCCCAGTGGTTGGGCCCCTGGAGCTGGTGTTGGGGCCCCCGGGGGTTAGGCCCCTGGAGCTATGCTTCAGGCGCTCAGGGGTTGGGCCACTGGAACTGGTGTTGGGGCCCGCAGGGGTTGGGCCCCTGTAGCTGGGGTTGGGGCCCCCAGGGGTTAGGCCCCTGGAGCTATAATTCGGGCGCTCAGGGGATGGGCCCCTGGAGCTGGTGTTGGGTCCCCGAGGGGTTGGGTCCCTCGAGCTGGTGTTGGAGCCCCAAGGGTTAGGCCCCTGGAACTAGGGTTCGGGCGCTCAGGGGTTGTTCCCCTGTAGCTATGGTTCGGGCGCTCAGTGGTTGGGCCTCTGGAGCTGGAGTCGAGGGCCCCAGGGGTTGGGCCTCTGGAGCTGGGGTTGGGGCCCCGGGGGTTAGACCCCTGGAGCTATGGTTCGGGAGCTCAGGAGTTGGGTCCCTGGAGCTGGTGTTTGGGCCCCCAGGGGTTGGGCCCCTGGTGCTGGGGTTAAGGCCCCTAGGGGTTAGGCCCCTGGAGCTATGGTTCGGGCGCTCAGGGGTTGGGCCCCTGGAGTTGGTGTTGGGGCCCCCAGGGGTTGGGCCCCTGGAGCTGGTGTTTGGGCCCCAGGGGTTAGGCCCCTTGAGCTATTGTTCAGGCGCTCAGTGGTTGGGCCCCTGGAGCTATGGTTCGGTCGCTCAGGGGTTGGGCCCCTGGAGCTATGGTTCGGGCGCTCAGGGGTTGGGCCCTTGGAGCTGGTGTTGGGACCCCCAGGGGTTAGGCCCCTTGAGGTATGGTTTGGGCGCTCAGAGGTTCGGACCCTAGAGCTGGTGCTGGGGCCATAAGGGGTTAGGCCCCTGGAGCGATGGTTCGGGCGCTCAGGGGTTGGGCCGCAGGAGCTTGTGTTGGGGCTCCTAGGAGCTGGGCCCCTGGAGCTATAGTTAGGGCGCTCTGGGGTTGTGCCCCTGGAGCTGGTGTTGGGGCCCCTAGGGGTTGGGATTCTGGAGCTGGTGTTGGGGCCCGTAGGGGTTGGGCCCCTGGAGCTGTGGTTGGGGCCCCCGGGGGTTAGGCCCCTGTAGCTATGGTTCGGGCGTTCAGGGGTTTGGCCCCTGGAGCTGGTGTTGGGGCCCCCAGGGGTTGGGCCCCTGGAGCTGGTGTTGGGGCCCCCAGGGGTTGGGCCACTGTAGCTGGGGTTGGGGCCCCCAGGGGTTTGGCCCCTGGAGCTATGCTTCGGGCGCTCAGGGGTTGGGACCCTGGAGCTGGTGTTGGGGCCCTCAGGGGTTGGGCCCCTGGAGCTGGCGTTCGGGCCCCTAGGGGTTAGGCCCCTGGAGCTATGGTTCGAGCGCTCAGGGGTTGGGCCCCTGCAGCTGGTGTTGAGGCCCCAGGGGTTAGGCCCCTGGAGCTATGGTTCAGGCGCTCAGGGGTTGGGCCCCTGGTGCTATGGTTCGGGCGCTCAGGGGTTTGGCCCCTGGAGCTGGTGTTGGGGCCTCCAGGGGTTTTACTCCTGGGGCTGGGGTTGGGGACCCCAAGGTTTAGGCCCCTGGAGCTATGGTTCTAGCGCTCAGGGGTTGAGCCCCTGGAGCTGTTGTTGGGGTCCCCAGGGGTTAGGCCCCTGGAGCTATGGTTCTAGCGCTCAGGGGTTGGGCCCCTGGGGCTGGTGCTGGAGCCCCAAGGGTTAGGCCCCTGGACCTAGGGTTCGGGCGCTCAGTGGTTGGGCCCCTGTAGCTGGGGTCGAGGGCCCCAGGGGTTGGGCCCCTGGAGCTGGGGTTGGGGCCCCCGGGGGTTAGGCCCCAGGAGCTATGGTTCTGGAGCTCAGGAGTTGGGTCCCTGGAGCTATGGTTCGGTCGCTCAGGGATTGGGCCCCTGGAGCAATGGTTCGGGCGCTCAGGGGTTGGGCCCCTGGAGCTGGTGTTGTGGCCCCCAGGGGTTAGGCCCCTGGAGGTATGGTTCGGGCGCTCAGGGGTTGGGACCCTGGAGCTGGTGTTGGGGCCCCAGGGATTAGGCCCCTGGAGCTATGGTTCGGGCGCTCAGGGGTTGGGCCGCTGGAGCTGGTGTTGGGGCCCCCAGGGGCTGGGCCCCTGGAGCTATGGTTAGGACGCTCTGGGGTTGGGCCCCTGTAGCTGGTGTTGGGGTCCCCAGGGGTTGGGATCCTGGAGCTGGTGTTGGGGCCCGCAGGGGTTGGGCCCCTTGAGCTGTGGTTTGGGCCCCCGGGGGTTAGGCCCCTGGAGCTATAGTTCGGACGCTCAGGGGTTTGGCCCCTGGAGCTGGTGTTGGGGCCCCCAGGGGTTGGGCCCCTGGAGCTGGTGTTGGGGCCCCCGGGGGTTGGTCCCCTGTAGCTATGGGTCGGTCCCTCAGTGGTTGGGCCCCTGGAGCTGGGGTCGAGGGCCCCAGGGGTTGGGCCCCTGGAGCTGGGGTTGGGGCCCCCGGGGGTTAGGCTCCTGGAGCTATGGTTCGGGAGCTCAGGGGTTGGGCCCCTGGAGCTGGTGTTAGGGCCCCCAGGGGTTGGGCCCCTGGAGCTGGGGTTGGGGCCCCAGGGGTTAGGCCCCTTGAGATATGGTTCAGGCGCTCAGGGGTTGGGCCCCTGGAGCTATAGTTCGGTCGCTCAGGGGTTGGGCCCCTGGAGCTATGGTTCGGGCACTCAGGGGTTGGGCCCCTGGAGCTATGGTTCGGTTGCTCAGGGGTTGGGCCCCTGGAGCTTTGGTTTGGTCGCTTGGGGTTGGGCCCCTGGAGCTGGTGTTGGGGCCCCAAGGGGTTGGGCCTTTGGAGCTGGTGTTGAGTCCCCAGGGGTTAGGCCCCTGGAGCTATAGTACGGGCGCTCAGGGGTTGGGCCCTTGAAGCTGGGGTGGGGGCCCCCAGATCCTAGGCCCCTGGAGCTATGTTTCAGGCGCTCAGGGATTGGATCCATGAAGCTGGTCTTGGGGCCCCCAGGGGTTGGGCCCCTGGAGCTGAGGTTCGGGCCCCTAGGGCTTAGGCCCCTGGAGCTATGGTTCGAGCGCTCAGGGGTTGGGCCCCTGGAGCTGGTGTTGGCTCCCCCAGGGGTTGGGCCCCTGGAGCTGGGGTTGGGGCCCCCGGGGGTTAGGCCCCTGGAGCTACGGTTCGGGCGCTCAGGGGTTGGGTTCTTCGAGCTGGGGTGGGGGGCCCCAAGGGTTAGGTCCCTAGAGCTATGTTTCGGGCGCTCAAGGGTTGGGCCCCTGGAGCTGGAGTTGGGGCCCCCAGGGGTTAGGCCCCTGAAGGTATTGTTCGGGCGCTCAGGGGTTGGGCCCTTGGAGCTGGTGTTTGGTCCCCCAGGGGTTGGGCCCCTGGAGCTGGTGTTGGGGCCCCAGGGGTTAGGCTCCTGGAGCTATGGTTCGGGCGCTCAGGGGTTGGTCCTCTTGAGCTGGTGTTGGGGCCCCCAGGGGTTGGGCCCCTGGAGCTATGGTTCGGGTGCTCTGGGGTTGGGCCCCTGGAGCTGGTGTTGGGGCCCGCAGGGTTTGGGCTCCTGGAGCTGATGTTGGGGCTCCCAGGGGTTCGGCCCCTGGAGCTGGGGTTGCGGTCCCCGGAGGTTAGGCCCCTGGAGCTGTGATTGGGCGATCAGGGGTTGGGTCCCTGGATCTGGTGTTGGGGCCCCCAGGGGTTGGGCCCCTGAAGCTGGTTTTGGGGCCCCCGGGGGTTAGGCCCCTGGAGCTATTGTTCAGGCGCTCAGGGGTTGTGCCCCTGGATCTGGGGTTGGGAACCCCAGGGGTTAGGCCACTGGAGCTATGGTTCGGGCGCTCAGCTGTTGGGCCCCTGGAGCTGGAGTTGGGGCCCCTAGGGGTTGGGCCCCTGTAACTGGTGTTGGGGACCCAGGGGTTCGGCCCCTGGAGCTATGGTTCGGGCGTTCAGGGGTTGGGTCCCTGGAGCTATGGTTCGGGCGCTCAGGGGTTGGGCCCCTGGAGCTGGGGTCGAGGGCCCCAGGGTTTGGGCCCCTGGACCTGGGTTTGGGACCCCCGGGGGTTAGGCACCTGGAACTATGGTTCGAGCGCTCAGGGGTTGGGCCCCTGGAGCTGGTGTTGGGGCCCCCAGGGTTTGGGCCCCTGGAGCTGGGGTTGGGGCTCCTAGGGGTTAGGCTCTTGGAACTATGGTTCGGGCGCTCAGGGGTTGGGCCCCTGGAACTGGTGTTGGGGCCCCCAGGGGTTGGGCCCCTGGAGCTGGGGTTGCGGCCCCAGTGGTTAGGCCCCTAGAGCTATGGTTCAGGCGCTCAGGGGTTGGGACATTGGAGCTATGGTTCTGTCGCTCAGCGGTTGCGCCCCTTGAGCTATGGTTCGGGCGCTCAGGGGTTGGGCCCCTGGAGCTGGTGTTGGGGCCCCCAGGGGTTAGGCCCGTGGAGGTATTGTTCGGGCGCTCAGGGGTTGGGCCCTTGGAGCTGGTATTGGGGCCCCCAGGGATTAGGCCCCTGGAAGTATGGTTCGGTCGCTCAGGGGTTGGGCCCCTGGAGCTATGGTTCGGGCTCTCAGGGGTTGGGCCCCTGGAGCTGGTGTTGGGGCCCCCAGGGATTAGGCCCCTGGAGATATTGTTCGGGCGCTCAGGGGATGGGACCCTGGAGCTGGTGTTGGGGCCCCCAGGGGTTGGGCCCCTGGTGCTAGTGTTGGGGCCCCAGGGGTTAGGCCCCTGGTGCTATGGCTCGGGCGCTCAGGGGTTGGGCCCCTGGAGCTGGTGTTTGGTCTGCCAGGGTTTATGATCCGTGAGCTGGTGTTGGGGCCCGCAGGGGTTGGGCTCCTAGAGCTGTGGTTGGGTCCCCGGGGGGTTAGGCCCCTGGAGCTATGATTCGGGAACTCTGGGGTTGGGCCCCTGGAGCTGGTGTTGGGGCTCCCAGGGGTTGGGCCCCTGGAGTTGGTGTTGGGGCCCCAGGGGTTAGACCCCTGGAGCTATGGTTCGGGCGCTTAGGTTTTGGGCCCTTGGAGCTGGGGTGGGAGACCCCAGGGGTTTGGCCCCTGTAGCCATGGTTCGAACGCTCAGGGGTTGGGACTCTGGAGCTGGTGTTTGTGCCCCCAGGGGTTATGCCCCTGGAGGTATTGTTCGGGCTCTCAGGGTTTGGGCCTCTGGAGCTGGTGTTGGGGCCCCCAGGGGTTAGGCCTCTGGAGCAATGTTTCGGGCGCTCAGGGGTTGGACCCCTGGAGCTGGTGTTGGGGCCCCCAGGGGTTGGGCCCCTGGAGTTGGGGTTCGGGCCCCCGGGGGTTAGACCCCTGGAGCTATGGCTCGGGCGCTCAGGGGTTGGGCCCCTGGAGCTTGTGTTGAGACCCCCAAGGGTTGGGCCCCTGTAGCTGGGGTAGGGGCCCCCAGGGGTTGGGCCCCCGGAGCTATGGTTCGGGCGCTCAGGGGTTGGGCCTCTGCAGCTGGTGTTGGGGCCCCAAGGGGTTGGGCCCCTGGAGCTGCTGAGTGGCCCCAGGGGTTAGGCCCCTGGAGGTATGGTTCTGGCGCTCAGGGGTTGGGCCCCTGGAGCTATCTTTCGGGCGCTCAGGGGTTGGGCCCCTGGAGCTGGAGTCGAGGGCCCCAGGGGTTGGGCCCCTTGAGCTCGGGTTGGGGCCCCCGGGGGTTATGCCCCTGGAGCTGGGGTTCGGGCCCTCAGGGATTAGGCCCCTGGAGCTATGGTTCGGGCGCTCAGGGGTTGGGCCCCTGGAGCTGGTGTTGGGGCCCCCAGGGGTTAGGCCCCTGGAGGTATTTTTCGGGCACTCAGGGATTGGGCCCTTGGAGCTGGGGTTGGGGCCCCCAGGGGTTAGGCCCCTGGAGCTATGGTTCGGGGTCTCAGGGATTGGGCCCCTGGAACTGGTGTTGGGGCTCCCAGGGGTTGGGCTCCTGGAGCTGGTGTTGGGGCCCCCAGGGGTTTGGCCCCTGTAGCTGGGGTTGGGGCCCCCGGGGGTTAGGCCCCTGGAGCTATGGTTCGGGCGCTCAGGGGTTGGGCCCGTGGAGCTGGTGTTGGGGTCCCCAGGGGTTGGGCCCCTGGAGCTGGGGTTCGGGCCCCCAGCGGTTAGGCCCCAGGAGATATGGTTCGGGCTCTCAGGCGTTGGGCCCCTGGAGCTGGGGTCGAGGGCCCCAGGGGTTGGGCCCCTGGAGCTGGGGTTGGGGCCCCCGGGGGTTAGACCCCTGGAGCTATGGTTCGGGCGCTCAGGGGTTTGGCCCCTGGAGCTGGTGTTGGGGCCCCAAGGGGTTGGTCCCTTGGAGCTGGTGTTGGGGCCCCAGGGGGCTGGACCCCTGGAGCTGGTGTTGTGGCCCCAGGGGTTACCCCCCTGGAGCTGTGGTTCGGGCGCTCAGGGGTTGCGCCCCTGGAGCTATGGTTCGGACGCTCAGGAGTTGGTCCCCTGGAGCTGGGTTTGGGGCCCCCGGGGGTTAGGCCGCTGGAGCTAGGGTTGGGGCCCCCAGGGGTTTAGCCCCTGGAACTGGTGTTGCTGCCCCAGGGTTTAGGCACTTGAAGCTATGGTTCGGGCGCTCAGGGGTTGGGCCCCTGGAGCTATGGTTCGGGCGCTCAGGGGTTGGGCCCCTGGAGTTGGGTTCGAGGGCCCCAGGGGTTGGGCCCTTGGAGCTGGGGTTGGGGCCCTCAGGGGTTCGGCTCCTGGAGCTATGTTTCGGGCACTCAGGGTTTGGGCCCGTGCAGCTGGTGTTGGGGCCCCCAGGGGTTAGGCCCCTGGATATATTGTTCGGGCGCTCAGAGGTTGGGCCCTTGGAGCTGGTGTTGGGGCCCCCAGAGATTAAGCCCCTGGAGCTATGGTTCGGGCGCTCAGGGGTTGGGCCCGTGGAGCTGGTGTTGGGGCCCCCAGGGGTTGGGCCCCTGGAGCTGGTGTTGGGGCCTGGAGCTATGGTTCGGGCGCTCAGGGGTTGGGCCCCTGGAGCTGGTGTTGGGGCCCCCAGGGGTTGGGGTCCTGGAGCTGCTGTTCGGGCCTGCAGGGGTTAGGCCCCTGGAGCTATGGTTCGGGCGCTCAGGGGTTGGGCCCCTGGAGCTGGGGTCGAGGGCCCCAGGGTTTGGACCCCTGGAGCTGGGGTTGGGGCCCCCTGGGGTTAGGCCCCTGGAGCTATGGTTCGGGCGCTCACGGGTTCGGCCCCTGGAGCTGGTGTTGGGGCCCCCAGGGGTTGGGCCCCTGTAACTGGTTTTGGGGCCCCAGGAGTTAGGCCCCTGGAGCTATGGTTCGGGCGCTTAGAGGTTGGGCCCCTGGAGCTATGGTTCGGGCGCTCAGGGGTTGGGCCCCTGGAGCTGGTGTTGGGGCTCCCAGGGGTTGGGCCCCTGGAGCTGGCGTTGGGGCCCCCAGGGGTTAGGCCCCTGGAGCTATGGTCCGGGCGCTCAGGTTTTGGGCCCTTGGAGCTGGGGTGGGGGCCCCCAGGGATTAGGCCGCTGTAGCTATGGTTCGAGCGCTCAAGGTTTGGGCCCCTGGAGCTTGTGTTAGGGCCCCCAGGGGTTAGGTCCCTGGAGGTATTGTTCGGGCTATCAGGGGTTGGGCCCCTGGAACTGGTGTTTGGGCCCCCAGGAGTTAGGCCCCTAGAGCTATGGTTCGGGCGCTCAGGGGTTGGGCCCCTGGAGCTAGTGTTGGGGCCCCCAGGGGTTGGGCCCCTGGAGTTTGGGTTGGGGCTCCCAAGGTTTCGGCTCCTGGAGCTATGGTTCGGGCGCTCAGGGGTTGGGCCCCTGGAGCTGGTGCTGGGGCCCCCAGGGGTTGGTCCCCTGGAGCTGGTGTTGGGGCCCCAGGGGTTAGGCACCTGGAGCTATGGTTCGAGCGCTCAGGGTTTGGGCCCCTGGAGCAATGGTTCGGGCGCTCAGGGTTTGGGCCCCTGGAGCTTGGTCGAGGGCCCCAGGGGTTGGGCCCCTGGAACTGCGGTTGGGGCCCCCGGGGGTTAGGCCCCTGGAGCTATGGTTCGGGCGCTCAGGGGTTGGGCCCGTGGAGCTGGTGTTGGGGTCCCCAGGGGTTGGGCCCCTGGAGCTGGGGTTCGGGCCCCCAGCGGTTAGGCCCCAGGAGATATGGTTCGGGCTCTCAGGCGTTGGGCCCCTGGAGCTGGGGTCGAGGGCCCCAGGGGTTGGGCCCCTGGAGCTGGGGTTGGGGCCCCCGGGGGTTAGACCCCTGGAGCTATGGTTCGGGCGCTCAGGGGTTTTGCCCCTGGAGCTGGTGTTGGGGCCCCAAGGGGTTGGGCCCTTGGAGCTGGTGTTGGGGCCCCAGGGGGCTGGACCCCTGGAGCTGGTGTTCTGGCCCCAGGGGTTACCCCCCTGGAGCTGTGGTTCTGGCGCTCAGGGGTTGCGCCCCTGGAGCTATGGTTCGGACGCTCAGGAGTTGGTCCCCTGGAGCTGGGTTTGGGGCCCCCGGGGGTTAGGCCGCTGGAGCTAGGGTTGGGGCCCCGAGGGGTTTAGCCCCTGGAACTGGTGTTGCTGCCCCAGGGTTTAGGCACTTGAAGCTATGGTTCGGGCGCTCAGGGGTTGGGCCCCTGGAGCTATGGTTCGGGCGCTCAGGGGTTGGGCCCCTGGAGTTGGGTTCGAGGGCCCCAGGGGTTGGGCCCTTGGAGCTGGGGTTGGGGCCCTCAGGGGTTCGGCTCCTGGAGCTATGTTTCGGGCACTCAGGGTTTTGGCCCGTGCAGCTGGTGTTGGGGCCCCCAGAGATTAAGCCCCTGGAGCTATGGTTCGGGCGCTCAGGGGTTGGGCCCGTGGAGCTGGTGTTGGGGCCCCCAGGGGTTGGGCCCCTGGAGCTGGTGTTGGGGCCTGGAGCTATGGTTCGGGCGCTCAGGGGTTGGGCCCCTGGAGCTGGTGTTGGGGCCCCTAGGGGTTGGGGTCCTGGAGCTGCTGTTCGGGCCTGCAGGGGTTAGGCCCCTGGAGCTATGGTTCGGGCGCTCAGGGGTTGGGCCCCTGGAGCTGGGGTCGAGGGCCCCAGGGTTTGGACCCCTGGAGCTGGGGTTGGGGCCCCCTGGGGTTAGGCCCCTGGAGCTATGGTTCGGGCGCTCACGGGTTCGGCCCCTGGAGCTGGTGTTGGGGCCCCCAGGGGTTGGGCCCCTGTAACTGGTTTTGGGGCCCCAGGAGTTAGGCCCCTGGAGCTATGGTTCGGGCGCTTAGAGGTTGGGCCCCTGGAGCTATGGTTCGGGCGCTCAGGGGTTGGGCCCCTGGAGCTGGTGTTGGGGCTCCCAGGGGTTGGGCCCCTGGAGCTGGTGTTGGGGCCCCCAGGGGTTAGGCCCCTGGAGCTATGGTTCGGGCGCTCAGGTTTTGGGCCCTTGGAGCTGGGGTGGGGGCCCCCAGGGATTAGGCCGCTGTAGCTATGGTTCGAGCGCTCAAGGTTTGGGCCCCTGGAGCTTGTGTTAGGGCCCCCAGGGGTTAGGTCCCTGGAGGTATTGTTCGGGCTATCAGGGGTTGGGCCCCTGGAACTGGTGTTTGGGCCCCCAGGAGTTAGGCCCCTAGAGCTATGGTTCGGGCGCTCAGGGGTTGGGCCCCTGGAGCTAGTGTTGGGGCCCCCAGGGGTTGGGCCCCTGGAGTTTGGGTTGGGGCTCCCAAGGTTTCGGCTCCTGGAGCTATGGTTCGGGCGCTCAGGGGTTGGGCCCCTGGAGCTGGTGTTGGGGCCCCCAGGGGTTGGTCCCCTGGAGCTGGTGTTGGGGCCCCAGGGGTTAGGCCCCTGGAGCTATGGTTCGGGCGCTTAGGGTTTGGGCCCCTGCAGCTTGGTCGAGGGCCCCAGGGGTTGGGCCCCTGGAACTGCGGTTGGGGTCCCCGGGGGTTAGGCCCCTGGCGCTATGGTTCGGGCGCTCAGGGGTTGGGCCCTTGGAGCTGGGGTGTGGGCCCGCAGGGGTTCGGCTCCTGGAGATATGTTTCGGGCACTCAGGGATTGGGCCCGTGGAGCTGGTGTTAGGGCCCCTAGGGGTTAGGCCCCTGGAGGTATTTTTCGGGCGCTCAGAGGTTGGGCCCTTTTATCTGGTGTTGGGGCCCCCAGGGATTAGGCCCCTGGAGCTATGGTTCGGGCGCTCAGGGGTTGGGTCCCTGGAGCTGGGGTCGAGGGCCCCAGGGGTTGGGCCCCTGGATCTGGGGTTGGGACCCCCGGGGGTTAGGCCCCTGGAGCTATGGTTCGGGCGCTCAGGGGTTGGGCCCCTGGAGCTGGTGTTTGGGCCTCCAGGGGTTGGGCCCCTGGAGCTAGTGTTGGGGCCCCCAGGGATTGGGCACCTGGAGCTGGTGTTGGTGCCCCAGGGGTTAGGCCCCTGGAGCTATGGTTCGGGCGCTCAGGGGTAGGGTCCCTAGAGCTATGGTTCGGGCGCTCACGGGTTGGACCCCTGGAGCTGGGGTCGAGGGCCCCAGGGTTTGGACCCCTGGAGCTGGGGTTGGGGCCCCTGGGGTTAGGCCCCTGGAGCTATGGTTCGGGCGCTCGCGAGTTGGGCCTGTGGAGTTGGTGTTGGCGACCCCAGGGGTTGGGCCCCTGTGGCTGGGGTTGGGGACCCTAGGGGTAAGGCCCCTGGAGCGATGGTTCTGGCGCTCAGGGGTTGGGCCCCTAGAGCTCGTGTTGGGGCACCCAGGGGTTGGGCCCCTGGAGCTGGTGTTGGGGCCCCAGGGGATAGGCCCCTGGAGCTATGGTTTGGGCGCTCAGGGGTTGGGCCCCTGGAGCTGTTGTTTGGGCACCCAGGGGTTAGGCCCCTGCAACTATGGTTTGTGCGCTCAGGGGTTGGACCCCTGGAGCTGGTGTTGGGGCCCCCGGGGTTAGGCCCCTGGAGCTATGGTTCGGTCGCTCAGTGGTTGGGTCCCTGGAGCTGGTGTTGGGGCCCCCAGGGGTTGGGCTCCTGGAGCTGGGGTTGGGGCCCCCAGGGGTTAGGCCCCTGGAGCTATGGTTCGGGCGCTCAGGGGTTTGGCCCCTGGAGCTGGTGTTGGGGCCCCCAGGGGTTGGGCCCCTGGAGCTGGTGTTGCTGCCCCAGGGGTTAGGCACTTGAAGCTATGTTTCGGGCGCTCAGGTGTGAGCCCCTGGAGCTATGTTTCGGGCGCTCAGGGTTTGGACCGCTGGAGCTGGTGTTGGGGCCCCCAGGGGTTAGGCCCCTGGATATATTGTTCGGGCGCTCAGAGGTTGGGCCCGTGGAGCTGGTGTTGGGGCCCCCAGGGGTTAGGCCCCTGGATATATTGTTCGGGCGCTCAGGGGTTGGGCTCCTGGAGCTGGTGTTGGGGCCTGGAGCTATGGTTCGGGCGCTCAGGGGTTGGGCCCCTGGAGCTGGTGTTGGGGTACCCAGGGGTTGGGCTCCTGGAGCTGGTGTTCGGGTCTGCAGGGGTTAGGCCCCTGGAGCTATGGTTCGGGCGCTCAGGGTTTAGGCCCCTGGAGCTATGGTTCGGGCGCTCAGGGTTTGGGCCCTGGAGCTGGGGTCGAGGGCCCCAGGGTTTGGACCACTGGAGCTGGGGTTGGGGCCCCCTGGGGTTAGGCCCCTGGAGCTATGGTTCGGGCGCTCACGGGTTCGGCCCCTGGAGCTGGTGTTGGGGCCCCCAGGGGTTGGGCCCCTGGATCTTGGGTTGGGGCCCCTAAGGGTTAGGCCCCTGGAGCCATGGTTCGGGCGCTCAGGGGTTGGGCCCCTGGAGCTGGTGTTGGTTCCCCCAGGGGTTGGGCCCCTGGAGCTGGTCTTGGGGCCCCAGGGGTTAGGCCCCTGGAGTTATGGTTCGGGCGCTCAGGTTTTGGGCCCTTGTAGCTGGGGTGGGGTCCCCCGGGGGTTAGGCCCCTGTAGCTGTGGTTCGAGCGCTTAAGGGTTGGGCCCCTGGAGCTGGTGTTGGGGCCCCCAGTGGTTAGGCCCCTGGCGGTATTGTTCGGGCCCTCAGGTGTTGAGCCTCTAGAGCTGGTGTTGGGGCCCCCAGGGGTTAGGCCCATGGAGCTATGGTTCCGGCGCTCAAGGGTTGGATCCCTGGAGCTGGTGTTGGGGACCCCAGGGGTTGGGCCCCTGGAGCTGGGGTTGGGGCCCTCGGGGGTTAGTCCCTTTTAGCTATGGTTCGGGCGCTCAGGGGCTGGGCCCCTGGAGCTGGTGTTGGGACCGCCAGCGGTTGGGCCCCTGGAGCTGGGGTTGGGGTCCCCAGGGTTTAGGCCCCTGGAGCTATGGTTCGGGCGCTCAGGGGTTGGGCCCCTGGAGCTGGTGTTGCGGCTCCCAGGGGTTGGGCCCCTGGAGCTGGTGTTGGGGCCCCAAGGGTTAGGCCCCTGGAGCTATGGTTTGGGCGCTCAGGTTTTGGTCCCTTTGAGCTGGGGTGGGGGCCAACAGGGGTTAGGCCCCTTTAGGTATGGTTCGAGCACTCAGGGGTTGGGCCCCTGGAGCTAGTGTTGGGGCCCCGAGGGGTTAGGCCCCTGGAGTTATTGTTTGGGCGCTCAGGGGTTGGGCCCTGGAGCTGGGGTCGAGGGCCCCAGGGTTTTGACCACTGGAGCTGGGGTTGGGGCCCCCTGGGGTTAGGCCCCTGGAGCTATGGTTCGGGCGCTCACGGGTTCGGCCCCTGGAGCTGGTGTTGGGACCCCCAGGGGTTGGGCCCCTGGATCTTGGGTTGGGGCCCCTAAGGTTAGGCCCCTGGAGCCATGGTTCGGGCGCTCAGGGGTTGGGCCCCTGGAGCTGGTGTTGGTTCCCCCAGGGGTTGGGCCCCTGGAGCTGGTGTTGGGGCCCCCAGGGGTTAGGCCCCTGGAGGTATTGTTCGGGCCCTCAGGGGTTGGGCCCCTGGAGCTGGTGTTGGGGCCCCCAGGCGTTAGGCCCCTGGAGCTATGGTTCGGGAGCTCAGCGTTTGGACCCCTGGAGCTGGTGTTGGGGCCCCCAGGGGTTGGGCCCCTGGAGCTGGTGTTGGGGCCCCAGGGGTTGGGCCCCTTGAGCTTGGGTTGGGGCCCCGGGGGTTATGCCCCTGGAGCTGGGGTTCGGGCCCCCAGGGATTAGGCCCCTGGAGCTATGGTTCGGGCGCTCAGGGGTTGGGCCCCTGGAGCTGGTGTTGGGGCCCCCAGGGATTAGGCCCCTGGAGGTATTTTTCGGGTACTCAGGGATTGGGCCCTTGGGGCTGGGGTTGGGGCCCCCAGGAGTTAGGCCCCTGGAGCTATGGTTCGGGGTCTCAGGGGTTGGGCCCCTGGAACTGGTGTTGGGGCTCCCAGGGGTTGGGCTCCTGGAGCTGGTGTTGAGGCCCCCAGGGGTTTGGCCCCTGTAGCTGGGGTTGGGGCCCCCGGGGGTTAGGCCCCAGGATATATGGTTCGGGCTCTCAGGGGTTGGGCCCCTGGAACTGGGGTCGAGGGCCCCAGGGGTTGGGCCCCTGGAGCTGGGGTTGGGGCCCCCGGGGGTTAGACCCCTGGAGCTATGGTTCGGGCGCTCAGGGTTTTGGCCCCTGGAGCTGGTGTTGGGGCCCCAAGGGGTTGGGCCCTTGGAGCTGGTGTTGGGGCCCCAGGGGGCTGGACCCCTGGAGCTGGTGTTCTGGCCCCAGGGGTTACCCCCCTGGAGCTGTGGTTCGGGCGCTCCGGGGTTGTGCCCCTGGAGCTATGGTTCGGACGCTCAGGGGTTGGTCCCCTGGAGCTGGGTTTGGGGCCCCCGGGGGTTAGGCCGCTGGAGCTAGGGTTGGGGCCCCCAGGGGTTTAGCCCCTGGAACTGGTGTTGCTGCCCCAGGGTTTAGGCACTTGAAGCTATGGTTCGGGCACTCAGGGGTTGGGCCCCTGGAGCTATGGTTCGGGCGCTCAGGGGTTGGGACCCTGGAGTTGGGGACGAGGGCCCCAGGGGTTGGGCCCTTGGAGCTGGGGTTGGGGCCCTCAGGGGTTCGGCTCCTGGAGCTATGTTTCGGGCACTCAGGGTTTTGGCCCGTGCAGCTGGTGTTGGGGCCCCCAGGGGTTAGGCCCCTGGATATATTGTTCGGGCGCTCAGAGGTTGGGCCCTTGGAGCTGGTGTTGGGGCCCCCAGAGATTAAGCCCCTGGAGCTATGGTTCGGGCGCTCAGGGGTTGGGCCCGTGGAGCTGGTGTTGGGGCCCCCAGGAGTTGGGCCCCTGGAGCTGGTGTTGGGGCCTGGAGCTATGGTTCGGGCGCTCAGGGGTTGGGCCCCTGGAGCTGGTGTTGGGGCCCCCAGGGGTTGGGGTCCTGGAGCTGCTGTTCGGGCCTGCAGGGGTTAGGCCCCTGGAGCTATGGTTCGGGCGCTCAGGGGTTGGGCCCCTGGAGCTGGGGTCGAGGGCCCCAGGGTTTGGACCCCTGGAGCTGGGGTTGGGGCCCCCTGGGGTTAGGCCCCTGGAGCTATGGTTCGGGCGCTCACGGGTTCGGCCCCTGGAGCTGGTGTTGGGGCCCCCAGGGGTTGGGCCCCTGTAACTGGTGTTGGGGCCCCAGGAGTTAGGCCCCTGGAGCTTTGGTTCGGGCGCTTAGAGGTTGGGCCCCTGGAGCTATGGTTCGGGCGCTCAGGGTTTGGGCCCCTGGAGCTGGTGTTGGGGCTCCCAGGGGTTGGGCCCCTGGAGCTGGCGTTGGGGCCCCCAGGGGTTAGGCCCCTGGAGCTATGGTTTGGGCGCTCAGGTTTTGGGCCCTTGGAGCTGGGGTGGGGGCCCCCAGGGATTAGGCCGCTGTAGCTATGGTTCGAGCGCTCAAGGTTTGGGCCCCTGGAGCTGGTGTTAGGGCCCCCAGGGGTTAGGTCCCTGGAGGTATTGTTCGGGCTATCAGGGGTTGGGCCCCTGGAACTGGTGTTTGGGCCCCCAGGAGTTAGGCCCCTAGAGCTATGGTTCGGGCGCTCAGGGGTTGGGCCCCTGGAGCTAGTGTTGGGGCCCCCAGGGGTTGGGCCCCTGGAGCTTGGGTTGGGGCTCCCAAGGTTTCGGCTCCTGGAGCTATGGTTCGGGCGCTCAGGGGTTGGGCCCCTGGAGCTGGTGTTGGGGCCCCCAGGGGTTGGTCCCCTGGAGCTGGTGTTGGGGCCCCAGGGGTTAGGCACCTGGAGCTATGGTTCGGGCGCTCAGGGTTTGGGCCCCTGGAGCTTGGTCGAGGGCCCCAGGGGTTGATCCCCTGGAACTGCGGTTGGGGTCCCCGGTGGTTAGGCCCCTGGCGCTATGGTTCGGGCGCTCAGGGGTTGGGTCCTTGGAGCTGGGGTGTGGGCCCGCAGGGGTTCGGCTCCTGGAGATATGTTTCGGGCACTCAGGGATTGGGCCCGTGGAGCTGGTGTTAGGGCCCCTAGGGGTTAGGCCCCTCGAGGTATTTTTCGGGCGCTCAGAGGTTGGGCCCTTTTATCTGGTGTTGGGGCCCCCAGGGATTAGGCCCCTGGAGCTATGGTTCGGGCGCTCAGGGGTTGGGTCCCTGGAGCTGGGGTCGAGGGCCCCAGGGGTTGGGCCCCTGGATCTGGGGTTGGGACCCCCGGGGGTTAGGTCCCTGGAGCTATGGTTCGGGCGCTCAGGGGTTGGGCCCCTGGAGCTGGTGTTCGGGCCCCCAGGGGTTGGGCCCCTGGAGCTAGTGTTCGGGCCCCCATGGATTGGGCACCTGGAGCTGGTGTTGCTGCCCCAGGGGTTAGGCCCCTGGAGCTATGGTTCGGGCGCTCAGGGGTTGGGCCCCTAGAGCTATGGTTCGGGCGCTCACGGGTTGGACCCCTGGAGCTGGGGTTGAGGGCCCCAGGGTTTGGACCCCTGGAGCTGGGGTTGGGGCCCCTGGGGTTAGGCCCCTGGAGCTATGGTTCGGGCGCTCACGAGTTGGGCCTGTGGAGTTGGTGTTGGCGACCCCAGGGGTTGGGCCCCTGGGGCTGGGGTTGGGGACCCTAGGGGTAAGGCCCCTGGAGCGATGGTTCTGGCGCTCAGGGGTTGGGCCCCTAGAGCTCGTGTTGGGGCACCAGCTGGTG